>NC_136790.1:34948560-35246060 GCF_951216825.1 Electrona antarctica | reverse complement strand
CTTCACTGAGGGAGACCCAGCAGGAGGGCTCACTTCTCTTCTCAGATTTTTTGGGCAGAGGAGAAAAAATCACACCTGTGTGAACTGAGTGGTGTAAAGTATTATATAGCCTGATCAGCTCTGATCTGACGTCATGTCTGACGTAATGAAATCACACCCGGGTGAACTGGGTGACCGTAGCAACCATGCAAATTTTTTGGTACGAACAGACAGACAGACAGACAGACAGACAGACAGACAGACACGTAAACTAACAAAGCCAGTCGTAGGAGTGGTTTACACCACTCAGTTCACACGGGTGTGATTTTTTCTCCTCTGCCCGACAAGTCAAGAATTACTTTATCCAGCTCTCACAACCAGCGCAGTGCATGCAGGCGTAGACAAGACACACACGCACGTGCACTCTTACACACACTCTCCTTTAACCACTTAAGTCCTATATAGTTGCTGTCAGGCAGAAACAGTTTTTTCCTGTAAATCAATGCCCTACTACTTCATACAAGTCACACAAGAGTATTGAAAATGGCAGATCTACAAGCTCACAATGCGCCGCTTTGTGATACGTTGTGAGCTTGTGGAAAATTGTGATTTCTTCTTCGAACACTTTCCAACATTTTGGACGCCAGAGTTCATGTGATTGGTCAGCAGCATGAAAACACACTGGGCCATCAGGTCAACATATGTACTGTGGGCTAATTGCAACACAGAAAAGCTCACTGCAAAAATACAGTACGTTCTCACGAAATCTGTCCCCCATGATTAATGATTGAATTAATTAATGATGTGGGAACAATCACAGCCAAAAAAATCCACCTCACCTGATCTGTAGCGGTCATCCCTGGTTCCGGTTCGGTGTGGCCTCCGGGAGCGGCGGTCGCGGTACCGCGAGGAGCCGGAGGGGGGGAGGGCAAGACTGGAGGAGGAGCCAGAGGGGGGAGGGGCATGGCTGGACGAGGAGGAACTAGGACCCGGTGGCGGCTGTTCAATCTGAGGGGGCGGCGCCGGCGGCTCCACTGTCAAATACACACATCACACACAGTGTTGTACACACAGTAGTGGTACACAACAACAAACAGCCACTACACTACATGCGACCGCTGTGAGCTTGTAGGTCTTGTCCGTTCTCCCGGCGGAGCATAAATTAGGCTTGAGTGTCGGCAGCTGGGCGAGCAAGCAGGCTCTGGTGCCATGGTGGTCGTGTGGAGCACTCGCTCCAGAGGCAAAAAAGAACCATAGCCTAATTTCTAAATTAGTTAGAAATGAGGGCGAAAAAAGGAAATGTTTGAAAATGTTCGCCTATAACGATATTCCCAAAATAGGGATGCCACGTTGAAAGTCTGACAAGGGGTATATATATATATTAATCGATTACTCGATTTATCAAAAAAAGTCATTGATAGAATAATCGCTGAGAAGATAATCGATTGTTGTAGCCCTAATCGATTGGCTCATTGAGACATGTGCTTGAAGTGGATATTATATGTATAGGGCATCAGGAAGAATCTCATCATACTGGTCTGGTTGTTTTGGTGATAAAAGCCTGGTGATAAAAGCCAATCATTGGAAGAATCAATGTGGTGAAGTTATTTCTCTATTTCTGTGTATGTCAAATTGTACACAAGGCGACTGTACTGTGGAGTAAAGAGCTAACATACCACTGAGGGGCACCAGTGAGCAAACATTACAACCTTTTAAATAGCTGATTTTTACTTTGAATATAAAAGTAAGCCTGATTTAATATGGCACTCTTGTTGGGTATACTATCCTTGTTTATAAACAGGACAATGTAATTTCAAAAAGAAAAGGTGATGGATAAACCAGAGGCACTGAGGCTCATTTACCTGGAGGATGGATGACGTATGGAACCAACAGTTTAATCCGTTTCTTCTCATAACCCTTCTGTGTAATGTCACCTGTGAACGACAAGAGCCAGGTCACTTAAATGTACAATAAAGGCAAGACAACATTCAATATTGTAAAACTCTTCTAGGAGCAGCACTAGTACCACTGTGGTATTTCATGCCCATATCCAGCAGCAAAATGCACAGTTGTAGCATTGAGATGATAATTTAAATTTATGTACATTGAAAAAAACACCCTCCACTCCAGTGAATTAAGAGCTTAAGATATTTGGCTGGGAGAAAATGTTTGCAATATTTTGTCTATTTTAACATGAAACGTTTCCTTCACTCCCATTCTATTATATGACTGACTGATACTCAAATTTCACTTCTCTTGTGTCTTGTTGAAAAATGTACTTCCAACCCCCATTTCTCACAGAAATCTGACAATGGAGCCAAACCACCTCGGATGCCCAAGTAAAGAGCAAGTGACAATAAACGTGCAGTTACTGAACGGTTCATAGTAGGCTACTGTACACATTGATCGTATACATCCTGGAGTTCAAGCCTTGTGAATGGCAATATATACAGTATGACATAAACGTGCTGACAGTGTAATTTTATATGTCTCAAATATTCATATCTTATTTAAACTTCCTCAATCACACAATTCAACAATCTACAGATTCTACACTGTATGACAAATTAATGAAGAGACAACAAGGAGATGAACTGGGTAAATTGTGTTTCCCTACAGCTGTAAAACAGTGTTTGAATTACAACGTAGCTTTTGGGGGAGCCCTACAGTAATTTTGGGGGTGAGGGTTTCAGGGTACTGTAGTGTATGCGCATGCATTATAGCCTGTCCTACATGTATCAGCTCAGCTTAAACTTTATTGTCACATCACAGGTCAGGTTTACAGGTAAAGAACAACCTCCCATCATTTGTAGATTTCAGGAAATGGAAGAAATAGAGAGATGTGCCCACACCTACATGTACAATTATAAAGTAGGCTACTATCATACATTTCAGTTCATAGAGAGAATATTTAGCTGGGCCATCAAAGCGACAGAAAGAATATTATCTCTATGCTCTCTGCCGAGGAACAATACAAATGCCAACACAGTGGGCAGGCTACGCTTTACATTACTTTGTTAAAACAGAAGTAGCATCCATGACAGTTATGAACATACCCAGAGCCTCAAACACCAGAAGACGTTCAAGAGACAATAGTATGATGATCTGCTGCCCTACACTGTTCAACGATACAGTGAAAATAATTCCAATATCATAATCTTTCTGCTCTGCTTCTCTTTAATCTAGAGCAAATTAAAATATAAATGTCGGAAGTCCTATGAACCATTGTCAACTAATAACAGGGTAAACAAGCAGTGTAGGAATTTGTTCATTAAAATCTATTTAGATGGAGAACTTGGTATTGGCTAGGCCTATTGCCATGCCCTACTGTAATGTTTATACAACAAGACACTTCTGGACCTGTCCTGTACACCCACTCTAAGATCCAACAACCTCAATGTGGTATAAAACTCCCTGGTGTTGGCCACCTGCTAAAGTTCAAACACAGAGAGAGAGAGACGGGGGAGGTGAGAGATTGAGAGAGAGAGAGAGAGAGAGAGAGAGACAGACATACATTTTGTTTTGATCGTATTGTTCCACTTTTTGCTTTGGCAATGTAGACGTATGATTTCTCATGCCATTGATGCCAATAAAGCCCTATTATATGAATTGAATTGAAAGAGAGAGAGAGGAAGAGTGTCAGTCAGATGAAGAGTTGTTAGTCATATGGTAGTCTCGCGTAGCCAGACAACTATTCCACAATCTACACCTCCCGAAATCCGAGTAAGGAAGCTGCCATTTCCTTTCACGAAAATATATTTAAAAATCACACCCGTGTGAAGTGAGGGGCGCTAATAAATTCAAGTCTAACTCATGTTGCTATGATTAGGTGATGTAATGGTGATGTAAAACATTAAACTCTCTTTATTGTTAGTGGCATTTAATGTTTGTGTAATAGCAACTAAACAAACATTAAACTCTGTCCATTGTCAATGGCTTTGTTTAACTAAAAACAAACATTAAACCTGCCCCTCAAAAATACCTTTACATTGAATGTTTTAATTTCCATTTCTGCTAAGCAACAAGCTATACAGTATGCTGTTTTCTATTTAAATTAGGATACATTCGTGCGACTGTAAAGACAAAACAAAGTGGGGAGGAGGCTTCACATCCGCTTTATATTTTACTCATGATAGAGCTTCCGTTGCTCCAGACTGTATGACGGAAGCATTTGAAAATTGCGAGAGGCAACAGTCTGGCAACGTGAGACTAGGCATATGGAGGACAGTGCTGGAGAGGATCACAGTACAAGATTGCAGTGAGAGCACATGGGAGGGCTGGAGAGGTGTAGAGATGTCACGATCATGACATTTTAGTTTGACAGTTCAGAGGTGCTGTTAGAAGACTCCCTGGTGGTCTAGTGGTTAGGATTCGGCGCTCTCACCGCCGCGGCCCGGGTTCGATTCCCGGTCAGGGAACTCACTTTTTCGATGAATTGAGTATGAAGGACCCCAATGGAAACAAGCTATAGGTTTTCTGGGGTTTAAATTAAATCATCTTAGCAGACCTTACTGAACTGTACTTTCCTGTGTTTTCTGCAAACTGTCAGTCAATCAATCAATCAATCAATTAATGAAAGACAGGAGAATGCATCACAGGGTTGGTATCAGTGGTGGACAGTAATGTAGTACATTTACTTTAGTAAGTAAAGTAGTAGTACTGTATTTGTGTAAACACAAACATTGAATGCCATTTATAATGAATGGCCAGCTTTGAGTGTTTGTGTAAACACAAACATTGAAGGAATGTGAGGAAGCAAATTCTGATTGGCTGGAATGAGATGATGTATGATGATGTATGATAAGAGCGCCCCTCACTTCACACGGGTGTGGTTTTTGAGGGGCGCCGCCTATGCCCAGCTTTTAGTGTGTGTGCAACTGCAAACGCAAACTTTGAATGGTCAATTTTGAGTGTTTGTGTAAATTGTGTATAATGTATAATACACAAACATTGCGTAACACAAACATTGAAGACAAAGGTGAGGACGCAAATTCTCATTGGCCGGAATGAGATGATATATGATGATGTACGATGATTCACCCAGGTGTGAATATATATACTATATTACTTTCACTCCACTACATTTCTTTGTAGGAAAATGTATTGTGAGCTTGTAGATTGGATATTTTCACTATTATTGATGTAGTATTAAAGTATTAAAAAAAATACATTTTCACTTGTAGTTCAAGTTGTGTAATATATTACTAGGAGTATCTATACTTCTAGACTCAAGTACTGGGGTTGACTACTTTGTCCACCACTGGTTGGTATGATTCCCAATCTCCAATCAGCGGCTTTCATTTTTCACGAAAATAAAAGCCTGGTTAGTGGGTAACGAGGCTAGTGATACACTGGAATAGCCTGGCTAATAAGCCAGACCGAATCAGCCGTTGCCAAAAAAATTGCCTGCCGGCGGATTACGGTCTGGAGAGGCTCAATTGTACGCCCATTTCCTACACCAGAGAACTGGTGTGGCCAATCGGGACACGGTATGCAATATGGGCGGACTTTGGTACAGTGACGTTCAATGCTTGAGACCTTTGACTGACAGTAGCTCTGACCAATTGCGTCAAAGAGAAAATGTTTGAACCCGCCCCCCGGGAAACAAGATCCATACACAGCATCTCCAGACTCAAATACCACACGACAGTGTGATTTGAGTCTGGCTTATTAGCCAGGCTAACACTGGAATGGCTCTGTATTTTTCCATCAATACCAAATCTCTTCGTCAAAAATAGCAGATTTACAAGCACACAACGCAATGGAACGTGACACATTGTGAGCTTGTAGATCTGCTAATTTTGCCTAATAATATGGATGCTGGGGTACAGGTGGTTAACAAAAGTGGCAATTTAAGAGTTCGTTTTAAGCACGTTTTGATTATCGTGGTAATCTCGTCGTTAATCACAATTATTTGAGCCTCAATAATCGTGACATAAGATTTTCCATATATCGTCCCATCTCTAGTCTAAATTAGGATCGGCACAGAAGCCAGAGCAGGGTGGGATGTTTTAGACACATGCCAAGGGAAAACAGAAAGGGAGGGACGATGAAGACAAGAGATTAGGAGCCAAGGAGGGTGACAAAGGATGAAGTGAGATAAGAGCAGAGGAAAGTGATAGAGGTGACCAGGGCTAGAAGTATCAGAGGACAAAAGAGGGACAACGTTGGCATGTGTGCAGTGTGCTGCGCCTGCTCCGCACGCACGCACACCCCACATTCCCCTTCAGCCCTACTGAGGTGGATGTGCATGTGAATCTGCTCCTGAAGCATCACAGCTTTCTGCCAGCTTCCCTGTGATCACAGCTACAGTATAACACACACACAAACATATGCTCCTTATCACACACACACACACACACACACACACACACACACACACACACACACACACACACACACACACACACACACACACACACACACACACACACACACACACACACACACACACACACACACACACACACACACACACACACACACACACACACACACACACACACTAAAGTCGATCTGACCATTGATTCACACACACACACACACACACACACACACACACACACACACACACACACACACACACACACACACACACACACTAAAGTCGATCTGACCATTGATTCTCCAGAACCTGCCCATGCAGTGCCCACTCTGTTCAGGTACACACATATCTCACGAACCACTCATCTGATCGACTTCCGTTCACACTTGGCGGTATTGCTGAAAACCCAAGAAAGTGCCTTCTGCCTGCCCACTCCAATCGGCCATGCATTCCAAATGACGGACTGGGCGGCCATGCCCTGAATACATGGGAACTTGGGAAGAAGAGGTGACTGGCTTTCTCCTCAGTCTAACACTCGGAGTGTCCTCTGTGTGCCATAGAGCTCTCTAGAGGAAAAATAATATTAGACAGCAAAATTAGGCAGCTTAAATACAGCGACGGAACAAGGTGAGTCTTTCCCCGTTACACTAGACTAGAGAACAGAGGAGGATTTCCCTGTGATTATGGGTCATTTATTGACTTTGTTGTACACTCACCCAGTTTGCTTGCCAAAAATAACTGATGCTTGTGTTGTGTTTTTCCAGGTGTAACTCAGGTGTAACTATTTTTTGTTTGACAAGCCGGTCATACTTGTACCATGAAAGGTTTAGTTAGTATAGGCTTAACGATAGATGATAAACTATTGTGCGCATAAGGACAATACGCAGTCGCACAGCTATCACTATGCACACAAAGACTACACAAACCGTACAACCCCAAATGATTCATTTAATTTTAGCAGCATCCAAATACACAGCTTCACATCTCCAATAGGTGAAGTGGGAAATTGAACAGCTGTTACTGAGCAAACAACGCACGCAGTATGCTGCTGATTGTGCAACACACAGTATACCACCTAAATGAGAGTATATTGGCAGCACGCTATAGGTGCAGTGAGCCGGATAACTAAAGTCCAGCAGCACACTCTGGGCCCGACTGTCGACTCACTCGTTTTCATGAGGAAAAATGAAAGAAAAAGCAAACACTTCCATAAGTAATGCATGAACGGTACAGTTGGCCCAGCATACTCACATGACTTATTTTTAGCTCATGTGAACAGCAAGCTTCACTGCAGAGAGAGAGAGAGAGAGCAAAAGATGGAGATGGGGATGGGGGAGGGGTCCGTCCGTCCGTGTGGCATTAGATGAATTGCTAAGTAAACACTATTCCATCTGGGTGATTTCAGATTTATGTTTGCCTGTAGACAGCCATTGCTAAGTCCTTGCATCATCAGCGCCTGGCTTCACCAGTGGATACCAAAGAATGAACACCCCACTCCCAGTCCCAGCAGCTGAGATGGTACATGAAAAAGTACACAGTCTATAAGTCTGATCCGCATTCCGTATCAAACACAAAGAGACAGGAGGAGCCAAGAGAAGACTTTAACCCATTTAGACCTGACAAAAAGGCTTCTAAATCAGTTTTCTGAAAAACCTATGTTTCTATGTCAGTGGCGCTCAACCTTTTTCATGTCAAGGACCCCCAGAATTATCTGTATTTGGCTGCGGACCCCCATCTGAAAATATGTTGTTCCAGGGACCCCCCAGAAGCAAAGATTTGAGTTAAAAAATAGTATATAAAGAATATATATTCAAAGATTTGCGCCACATTTTCATGATTTTTCAAAAATAGCAGATCTACAAGCTTGTATCTGCTATTTTTCAAGTATAACATAATGCTTAAAACACCAAAAGGGGTTCCCATCCATTTAATGGAGCAGACTGGTTATGACTGATGATTGTGTAAATACCGTATTTGTGGCGAGAGAGTCTGGATATTCTGAATGAGTATACATGTTCACACAGCATGTTGACTGAAGCGTTTTGTGAATGTTTTCAAAATGTGTACAAATAAAGTTGAATATCTTTTAATATAACAATACAATGTCAGTGAGATCGAACCAGTTCTCATTTACAATAACAACCTGGGTAAATTACTGAGAGCCATAATGGGCAAGCTCATACAGAATCACATTTCTTTTAAAGTCTTGGCCTGATAAAACCCCCAAAGGTGTTATCAGTCAATCGGGCCGACAGGAAGCATATACTCGATAGTCTTATTTTGTGTCTTCAAATCATATCAATCATATCATATCATCATACGTCATCATACATCATATCATATAGGGGTCTATTGGAGAATAGACACCCAGATGCGGTTATAATATGCAAATATGTCTTCCTGGTGTATTCCCGGTTCTTTCCTGAACGCTGAAAGCCTTTGAGTCAAAAAGCCAAAATCAGCCAACCCTCTTATTAACATACAGCCACGGACGTCCCAGTATTGTAACTCTCGAGTATTGCACAATGTCTGACATCTCTCTACCAAATAAAACGGGTGTCCCCCGTGTCACAATCGTTATGCGATGCTCACATCTCCCACCCAATCACAATTCGCGTTCTCACTTTTCCATCTTCACTTTTGTCTTCAATTAATGTGTTTACACAAAGCCGGAAAGCTGGGCATAGGAGGGGCTAGCAGCCTAGCACCCCTCAAAATTTGCGACAGGCCTAGGTCTGCTAATCCATAGCTCTCCCCTACATGTGGAAGGCCTCCGTAGCTAACCCATTCTTTTACAGACCTCTTGCACTGTCCATAGCCCTCCACACTGTGGAAAGGCAACGCTTAATGGACCAGCGATCAATGTCAGTGTCGAGTGGTAGACTTTTTCAACGAGGCCTCCTAGCAGCCAGCCAGCCAGAACAATCCCGGCATTTATTGACTGCATTCGATGTGGTGGTGAGGAGGACATCTGCATTCAGCCTGGAGTGTTGGGGCTTGATTTTATTCTTTTTACATTCTAGGGGGAAGAGACATCAAAGCTTCCCCTTGTGCGTACCCTGTACTTCATCTTCATTCCCCCTCCCAGCTCCACATACTGAACACTTGTTTAGCCCAGGATTATTTGAATTGCAGTGAGAGACTGCTCCCTCTTTCTGCCCCGCAGGCCCGCGCTCTGAATAGCAATTAGCCAGCTACCGCTCTACTCTGGTTCCATTAGCCAGCTACCTCTCTACTCTGGTTCCATCTCTTCCTCTCTGCATCATCTTCATCTCACTCAGCTGCTTTCAAACGAATGAATGCGCGCCGTGGAAACACCTGTCTTCAAGTTTAATGATATACATCCTAAAATAGAGAAAATAGCTGTCGTGCAAGACAGACAGAGAGTGAGAGGGGATTCATCCCATCTCACAGGAAACAATCACTTTCATTCCATTCCACTATCTAAAGGTGTGGAGATGATTACTGAAACACAGTACACATTCACAGGCAGTCTAATTAAGAGAATCCTAGCTTGTGCAAAATTTCCCCCTAGATGACCTCTGATTGATACAATACGACACGTCATATTGCTGATTTGTGCTGACTAAGCACACTTGTGTGTGAGTGTGCTTGCACACAGGGAGTGTGTGATGTGTATGTGCAGTAGCATTGTGGTGGTGCTTGTAGGTAGTGCATGCTGCATACTGTGCACATGCTGCTTCTGCTTGCAGCTGCCAGATAGCCTTCTTCGAGAGGGGTGAAAACAGGAGCCAAGGGCATAAGTCTCATTCTGCCGGTCCACAGACTCTCCTCCACCATCATGATTCCTGCAGTGCCTCCTTAAGGGTAATTTGGGGTCCCAGGCTAAACTGTGGGGGATCTCAGAGCCGCAGTAGGCCCCAGACATGAGCTGCACAAGCCCACCAGTGTGGATATCATGCCCTAGAGCCTGTCAACCACTGTCCCAAGACGCTAGGGTAAAAAGAAAATGGCAGTTATGGCACAGTCAGCCTTGGACGACACTCCAAACTAAAACCACACACCTGGTTCCGTGCTGCAGGTCAACTAAGGGTATCTAGTAAAGGGTGGATACAGGTTTATGCCCAAAGCGACCATAGTAGGCCTGAGGAGCATTGTAAAGCCCAGCCTAACATGGAGAATCAAGAATCCTCTTTACTTCCAACGGTAGGAGTCCTCAGGAATCACGCTGCAGAATATGAGCTGGTCCTCCACACGGAGGACAGCATGATGACAGGACCCTAAACCCAAAAGGGACGGTTCAGGCTAACTACAGTAGCACTAACTACTTGCATTGCTTCCAATGGGAACCTACAAGGCAAACACAGTGAGAGAAGAAGCGAGGTTGGCAGTGCTTGGCCGCTGTGCGGAACAAAAGGGAGTGGAGATCCAGGGAGCCCAGGAAAGTTCATACTGATAATTGTGTAGAACAGATGGTAATTGTGGAGAGATATTGGTAATTGTGGAGAGATATTCGTTCGTCGCCTCACCTGCGTGGAGAACAAAGCCCAGACAGCAACAGGTAGCGTAGGGCTAGTGCTTAATCCCCAGGCCCGTACGTACGTCTCAGTAAAGTCCACCATTACACCAAGAGGATCCTCATCTCAAGCCAGATTTTAACTAAATTTGTCAATTTGGTGTTGGCGGTGATATTACTAAATGTCAGCCCAGGACCTACATTGGATTTAATCAAGTTAATGATGGAAGTATTAGTTATGGGTTATGTTTCAGAAAAAAGGATGGCATATGGCACTCCACCTACACACAGCCTCTGTGTGTGTGCATGAAGTGTCTCACTGGGATTCCTTACCAGCAGCCAACAAGCACACTCAGCCAAAAGATAACCCACTCCCTGCATCAACATTCAACACAAACACATCTAAACACAATCCTCCCTACAAACATTAATATCTAATTTATTATCCAGCGTATTACATAATGTTGTCTCAAGAGTTAGCTTACAACACATCCCTTTCTCTCTCACACACACACACACACACACACACACACACACACACACACACACACACACACACACACACACACACACACACACACACACACACACACACACACACACACACACACACACACACACACACACACACACACACACACACACACACACACACACACACACACACACACACACACACACACACACACACACACACACACACACACACTTTAGAGCAGCATGATGTCATGTTTTCCAGTGTTCAATCTTGAGTTGTGTGACAGGGTTTTCCTGCTTTATGTGTGGGAACTGCTCCAGTCTTACACATCTGCTTACAGAATTTCAATGGAATTAAATAAGTCACTGTGATCAGGATGAGGTTTCATAACAGCATAATATATACTGTATCTGTTAAAATTCACATACACATTGGGTGGGCCAAGGACCACTGGTGGGCCTCCAAATAATTGGCAAAACACAAAGATTTTAATAAGTTATAACAATAAATAAAAAGGAAGGGAAAAAAGTTCTAATGGCATTTATTCTTTAAAACCTTGAAAAATGTGTTCATTTTAATGTTGATAAATAGCAACTTAACCCATTTATACCTGGTGTAACCTGCTCTGTGTCACATACACCTCTGTCTCATATAGCAACATACTTTTTTCCCTTTTTTGAATAAGAATTTGAAGGTTTTCAGAAAAGCTTAGAAGGCGTTTTTACAATCGACCTCAGCAAGGCCGTGCAGAGAGCACTGAGGGGGCAGGGGCTCAAACTCTTGCTCAAAAACTTGTGCCATTTCATGTCATTGGACAGTAAAATAAGCAATACATTCTCATTAGTCTGAAACTAAAACTGACTGATGGTAGCCCGCACATTAAAATTATAGTTATAAATAATAATTATGATAGTAGAATTATCATTACTTGTCAAATGTTCATCTTGAAGGGCCAATGGCCCTTATTGGACCCCCACATAAGCCCTTATTGGCCCCCCACATAAGCCTTATTGGCCCCCCGGGGCCCCCCACATGCTCTTATGTGGACAGAAAATAAATAAAAAATCTGATTTTCCCTAGCCCGCCCCCCCTCTGCACGTGCCTGGGCCTCAGGTCTAAATGGAAGTTTACAACTACGTTATAGTTCCACTGATCCAAGCGAAAACACAATCGATTGATTGTAAAAAGAAACAAACTCTAAAAATGCATGCAGCCCAGTGCCCACCGATCCTACCACTTAACCAAGCTCACAACCTGTGAGCTTGTAGATTGGCTATTTTCAGCATGCAACCAAGTGTAAAATCAGCTAGTATGATGCCATCAAGGCCTGCCAAAATAAAACTATTCAGATGACTAAATTAAATTGTATTCAAAAGACTGACTAAATGCAATACAAATTTGCCGTCAAAATCAACACCGTTTCCGACATAAGGAAGGTCCCACCGAGATTTGAACTCGGATCGCAGGATTCAGAGTCCTGAGTGCTAACCATTACACCATGGAACCTACTGACATGCAACCAAGTGTCAAATCAGCCAGTATGACGCTATCAAGGCCTGCCAAAATACATTTTGTTGATAAAATCAACTGTACATTTAGTCAACTAAAATCTTATATTTACTATTTTGTTGACTAAAACTAGAGTAAAACGAAAAACTTCAGATGACTAAAACGAAATGAAATTGTATTCAAAAGACTGACTAAATTAAATACAAATTTGCAAATAGCCTGCATCATGCATCCTTAATAACCCCAAACCACACCAAAGGGTCGGGTCAACCACACCAATGCATCTCCTTGCAACTCAATGAGTTGCATTGGTATGGTTTACCTTAAAAAACGTTTTGTGCCGACTGGACCCTTTGGTGTGGTTTGGGCTTTAGACTCAATACATTGAGAAAGGACGCAATCATGTCACCCTCCGGGACCACCCCTGGGTCTCGCGAACCAGTACATTGAATACCTATTTACATCACTGCAAATTTGCTGTCAAAATCAACACCGTTTCTGAAATAAGGAAGGTCCCACCGAGATTTGAACTCGGATCGCAGGATTCAGAGTCCTGAGTGCTAACCATTACACCATGGAACCTACTGACATGCAACCAAGTGTAAAATCAGAGAGTATGATGCTTTCAAGGCCTGCCAAAATACATTGTTAAAATCACTAAAATCTTGTATTTACTATTTTGTCGACTAAAACTAGAGTAAAACTAAAACTTTTCAGATGAACTAAATGAAATTAAACTAAATTAAATTGTATTCAAAAGACAATGACTAAATTAAATACAAATTACAGTGATGCAAATAGCCTGCATCCTTATTGAATAAGCCCAAACCACACCAAAGGGTCGGGCCAACCACACCAATGCATCTCCTTGCAACTCAATGAGTTGCATTGGTATGGTTTACCTTAAAAACCGTTTTGTGCCGACCTGACTCTTTAGTGTGGTTTGGGCTTTAGACTCACTAAATTGAGAAAGGACGCAATCATGTCACCCTCCGGGACCACCCCTGGGTACATCACTGCAAATTTGCTGTCAAAATCAACACCGTTTCTGAATAAAGGAAGGTCCCACCGAGATTTGAACTCGGATCGCAGGATTCAGAGTCCTGAGTGCTAACCATTACACCATGGAACCTACTGACATGCAACCAAGTGTAAAATCAGTGAGTATGACGCTTTCAAGGCCTGCCAAAATACATTCGGTTGATAAAATCACTAAAATCTTGTATTTACTATTTTGTCGACTAAAACTAGAGTAAAACTAAAACCTTTCAGATGAACTAAATGAAATGAAACTAAATGAAATTGTATTCAAAAGACTATGACTAAATTAAATACAAATTACAGTGATGCAAATAGCCTGCATCATGCATCCTTAATAAGCCCAAACCACACCAAAGGGTCGGGTCAACCACACCAATTCATCTCCTTGCAACTCAATGAGTTGCATTGGTATGGTTTACCTTAAAAAACGTTTTGTGCCGACCGGACCGTTTGGTGTGGTTTGGGCTTTAGACTCACTAAATTGAGAAAGGACGCAATCATGTCACCCTCCGGGACCACCCCTGGGTACATTACTGCAAATTTGCTGTCAAAATCAACACCGTTTCTGAAATAAGGAAGGTCCCACCGAGATTTGAACTCGGATCGCAGGATTCAGAGTCCTGAGTGCTAACCATTACACCATGGAACCTACTGACATGTTGAATGTGTTCTCTCTCCCCCTCTCTGCCCACCCCCTGGCCCCTCTTGGGCTTAAAATACAGTCAACGGTTCCAACTGCTCTCCTCTTTGGAATAGCAAGCAGGGTGTGCCCAAGCCAACTCAGGTAACAGACGGTCTCATATTTCAGTCCACACACACCCATGTCACTTCTTACCTCATGGCGGGTGTGGAATAGAGTAGCTAAAACAAACACACTGAAAAGGAAACACAGGGCGCTAGTATCTGCCATGTGGTAAATGCAACAAAAAGAAATGCTTTCTGAGCGCAGTCAGTTGACCGAACAGCTGAGACTGGAGCCTTGAATCAGCAAAACTACATCACCGCCAACCAGACACTAGTGTTGATACGATACTGGAATTTCTAACTTTGATAAGATTTAGATATTCGATACCACAGGGTATAATTATTTGACAGACTGAGGGCATAACATTTTATATTTTTCTATAGGCTGAGCGTGTCGTTTTTGTTGATTCTCCTCAGCTTATCTCTGGTATAATAAGAGAAATATCACACTCTTTTTATACGTAATTGTTTTCCATCTTTAGATCAGGCCTTTAAAAGTAACTTAAATTATGTAACAAACATTAAGTAAAGTTAATAAAGAGATGAGAGAGCATAGTATTGATAGTATACTGTGGGAAAGGAGTATTGAAATCGATTACAATATTTTAGTATCTATATTTTTGACAATCCACACACACAGCTCCTCTAACACTTCCTCCTTACACACAGCACTGTTATTACACACATAACCACCATCATTCACCACAACAACCACAAGGAAGATGTAGATATCAAGGATCTCACACACACACACACACACACACACACACACACACACACACACACACACACACACACACACACACACACACACACACACACACACACACACACACACACACACACACACACACACACACACACACACACACACACACACACACACACACACACACACACACACACACACACACACACACACACACACACTCTCCACTAGTCCATGTATTATATATTAGTTTAGTCATCATCATAGTTTAGTTTTTATTTAGTTTGTCAGTGAAAAAAAGATAGTCGATGAACATTTTCCGTCAGTCGATGAAATTTACACTGCCTGAGATTAGAGTTTTTCTACTACGAAATAAATACCAAAAGATAGCACTGCTTGTGTCAGGAAGGTGTCACGTTTCAGCAGCAGAATTCATCAAGACACTGTTCTAGAGTCAACATGCCCCATTAAAGAAGAAATTGTATACTGTTGTTGTCTTTTGATTTTCTTCTTTTTCAGTTATTCACCACCATAGCTTTTCACAGAATTAACAAACCGTTAACGGTCCTGTAGCACAGGATGGCATCAGTGATAAAAGAGTACGTCCACAGGGAAACTGAGTATTTTCCCATCTTTGCTTCATCCACACATCTCTGAGGAAGCGGATTGTTTTCCATTTCCTGCTGATACTGTCCCCACCGTTTCTCAACATCAGGTCCAGGGACCCTTTAGGACTTTACAATAAGGATTGGGGTCCCAGAGCAAAACAACTGTATCAAATGGGGGTCCGTGTGGTCTAATGCATATCACTGGGGGTTGTTGAAATTAAAAAGGTTGAACTAAACTAAACTACACACAGTGTTTAGGAAGGGATGTCAGCCATGTTAACATTGAAGATCTATGATTATGTTGTTTTTTGTTTCGTTTTTCCATAGCGGGTTTAACAGCTTAGTCGGCCATTTAATTTGGTTAGCTTTGACTACAACATATGGGCATTTTAATCTTTTGGGAATTTACAGAGAATAAACAAAGGGTTAGGCGTGGGGGTGGTTGGGTGTGTTTTGTTGTACGGTGTCCATAGCAACGCTGCCACTGTAGTGTATCACACCCATCATTCTTCCTGAGAAGCTCCATGTGGGATTTGCTGTGGAATGGACTCTGGAGTGGAGATGTGTCTTGGGTCCGTCCATGGATAGACAGAGTCTGTTATACTGGTAGAGGAAGATGTGAATACTCCAAGTTCATTAACATGAGCCTGTCATGTATTATAGACCAGATGTAAATTATGTAATGCAGCGGGACATGACAGTAAGTCATGTAATAAGTCCCTAGACCTGTGTTGTCTGTCTCTCTCTACTGTCCTATCATCATCATCATTTGAGTGTCCTCGAGATCTGCAACACAATCTGCATCCACTGGTCTCTGTTGCTCATTGCCACACCAAGTTCATTCACAGTCAGTCCCTACTCGGAAAAGAACATCTGGAAAAGTGAGTGGTCTTGTTCATCTTGATGGGCAGGCCGGCAGGGTAGTCTCCACAGAAGAATATCCGAAATTACCTGGTCTTTTGCTCTGTGGCAGTGTTCAGCAAAACAGAGTCTTCTTTGTGCCACAACAACTAACAGTACGTTTTAACAGCGGGCGAGCATCGGCCGACACATCGCCCAATGGCCCGAAAAGATTGTTATCTTTTCGGGCGACGTTGCTCCGCCCACTTTGACCATCGCCTGTTCGCCTGCCATCGTCGGTAGTCGCCGGGTCCCATAGACAAATAAGGCACTTCCGGCAAATTCGTCTGGCTGTCGCCCGCTGTTAAAACGTACTGTAAGATGGGAGGTATGCCTCCATAAATCTGAGCTTTAGTGGGATGGTCCCTACATCCCTACGTCACTGCCGTCTATGGAGCGGATGCTTGGGTGAACAGAGTCTTCATTTAAAATAATTTAGACTTAATAACAGAGTGAAAACTGACCATGGAAAAAAAAAAAAAAAGTAAGAAGAAAAAACATTACGGAAAACATTATGGAAAAACAAATGGAGCAGGAAACTTCAAAAACAAAATAATTGATATGCCTATATTTAAGTTTGACCTAAATCATAGATTTATCACCACACTACTTGGGTGCGTTTCTGCCTTAGTTGAGCAAAACCACTGGGAATAGACAGCCTGAAATAAGCGTTTGCTGCAGCTGCACAATCTCGTCGGTGCAGCAGACTCAATTTAGTGAAATTCAATAATTGAGGGAACAACACAGTGACCGAACAGTACAGTACAGACTAGAGCCAAACCAAACCAATGTCAGATTGTTGGGTTCTGGAGACTAGAGTCCTACTCCTAGACACAGATTTGACAGATATTTTGGCATCCCAATACTGATGTAGTAAAAACAACTTTGAAACGGATCGTCTGGGCTCTACTCTTCTCCCCCACTCTCTTTGTCTCTGTTATTTAATTAAGGTACGTTTGACTCATGAAAAGGAACTGGCAGGATTGTCCGATCTGGATAATGACACAGTTAGTATATAGAGTTACAGTAGACAACCACTGACTGACTGACTGACTGTCTAGTGTCTGGTATTTGTGCTTATCTTCACAGTGTGTGTGTGTGTGTGTGTGTGTGTGTGTGTGTGTGTGTGTGTGCTCAGTTGCAAGTGAATAATTCAATATATTTTGTACAGAAAGCATACAATTCCAGGTCGCATTTGCAGGGCGAATGTGTGTTTGTATGTGATCTAAACTGGAATCAGACAAGGTGTTACATACCACCCACAGTTACATTTCTAAAGCCATGCTCCTTATTTTTTTCCTAGTCTATAACCATATCTGTTAGAGCCCGACTGATGTCCTGGACCTAAAGCAACCAATTACGGAGGTTTTGACCGATATTTTGACCGAAGATTTTCTAATCAATTTGAAAAAATAATAATATATTATATAGAATATAATATTAAAGTTTATATTTGAGAAGAATAAACTTATAAGTAAACACAAATAAAAAAATCACACCCGTGTGAACTGAGTGGTGTAAGGTTTTATATAGCATGATCAGCTGTGGTCTGACGTAATGTCTGACGTAATGAAATCACACCCGGATGTGATTTCACAACTGGCTTTTTTTGTGCAGAAAAAATGAGCATGGTTGCTACGGTCATCCAGTTCACCCGGGTGTGATTTAATTACGTCAGAAATTATTTTGAACATAGCAACCATGCTCATTTTTTCTGCACACAAAAGCCAGTTGTAGGAGTGGTTTACACCACTCAAAAATGAACTTGAAAATCTGCCATTTCTTGAAAAGTTATTGGACACATTTACTGGAACAAATCGGCTACATAATTGCAGATACTGGTCGATGACGTCACAATCGGCCAGACCAACACATCGGTCATGCTCTAATATCTGTGTCTGGCTGGAGATCACAGCACAGCTCCTCTGCAACAGTAAATGAGCTTTTAAATAGATACAGTAGGCTAAAGCAGCTTCCTTCTGTCAGTGCTGCGCGCGCACTCACACGCGCACACACACACACTGCATGACAAGTTCAGTTGTCATGCATGTTGTCGTGAGTGCATAAATGCGAGTGCATATAACAACTACATATATGTCCATCGACAATCTATATATCAAGTCTATTTAGCCTATAATAGACAGAGACCTGACACAGTAAGTGAAACAATAACATAAAAATCACACCCGTGTGAACTGAGTGGTGCAACTCGTTTTTTTGGTTGCTAACCATAGCAACCATGCTCGTTTTTTGGTACGAACAAACACGGGTACACGGGTACAAAGTCAGTTGTTGGAGTGGTTTGCACCACTCAAAAACATATACAACATTACAACCAAGGGTCTGATAAGAGGGGGCAGCAATGGGAGCTGGGAGAGGAGAGGAGAAGAGAACAAGAGAGAATAATAGAGAGATTCCGAGCAGCAGCAGCAGTACTGTGGCCCAGTGTGACTCACAGGCTAAATGAGCCAGGCGTGTTGCCTCCTGATGCTCTGTGACCTAGATTGGGAGACGCAGGCAGGGCCATAACATAATCTCTCATTTGCCCCTCTCTCTCTCTCTCTCTCTCTGCCCTGCCCTCTCCTTTGCATGGCCTGGACTACTAGTCTGCCGAGCTGAAAACCGGCCGCTCTCCTGCCAAGGCAACACACAGGCAGGGAAGTGAGCACCAGTCGGTGCACGCACGCACGGCCGTGCCACAGCCTTTTCATTCTATATTGAACTTGAAGGCGAATAGTTCACGGGCCGTGAACCGGAAGTAAAAATGGCTGTGTAAAGTGTCCCGCCATCTTTTAAAGGGACTATTATCTGCATTTGATGTAGGGATAATTTCCATTAGCAGTCATATAAGAGTCCTCCCAGAATGAACCCCTCTATGCAACCCCCGCCCAAACACACACAAGAATACAGTACACATACTGTAAGCTGCACTCAATGTGATACCCCCACACACACTCCAAAGTTGAGCAGCTTAACACAGTTCTTTTCAGTGCTCTGAATTCCAGTCCTGTACAATCACCACGCCTTTGATCCCCTCAATGGCATTCACCATGTCCTTACAGTCACTGCTGCGGTCACAAGACAACTATGTGGGTCTCTGTCTCTCACCACACACACACACACACACACACACACACACACACACACACACACACACACACACACACACACACACACACACACACACACACACACACACACACACACACACACACACACACACACACACACACACACACACACACACACACACACACACAGAAAAAGTGCTGATCCATAGGTTCTTCTCTACGTGTTACTATGGGAGTCCCTTCTATGAGGACTACAATGGAGGGATTGTTGCCATGTGTAAAGGATATGCATGAGAAACATTAAGACTCATAGTCAGCCAGCTGCTGCCTGCCTGGCCTGGCCTGACAGCGTGGTGCTTGTGGGCCGAGCAGCACCGCTGAGCAGAAGGCAAATGCACGACATCCCACTGGAAGACACAGACAATAGAACCTGGCATCTGTACAGCGCTAGCCTTTAGATGAGACAAGAGGCTTTTCTGATATGAAGTTACAAAGGAACAAGTCTTCCTCCAGAGTGTTCATCCCCAGCAACGGGATGACTGACCACTCTGGTGTCTTGTATTTATGCTCTGTCGTATGACAGTGTTGCACACAGACAAATCTATAAAGCCATGCTATGATGATGCATGTTGATGGAAACAAGTCCCCAGGACTTTTGTGTTATCCTTTGTATTTGTTGTATTACTATACCACTTGCTGTATATATTTCTGACTAATAATTTATAATAAAGTATTCAATCTATCAGAGCTCACGATGCATTGCACCCACGACGCATTGAGGCGTCGTGGGTGCAATGCATCGTGAGCTCGTAGGTCTGCTATTTTTGCCGCGCAATGGCGTCATGCAACAAAGTATGAATGAAGGGCTTATCACTGACTCATGTTAGCGCTTATTGATGATTCAATTTATATAAATGTCATTTAGCACCTTTATCCAAACCGCTTTACAGAGTGCATTGCATCCAGCCAGTCACACAGCGATGGCAGATTAAACCATGCAAGGCACCTACCTGCTCATCAGGAGCATTTAGGTCGTCAGTGTCTTGCTCAAGGACACTTCGACAGTAACACAGGGGGAGCCTGGGTTCGAACTGGGAACCTTCCAATTCCCGAGTGGCCGGTCTACCTCCTGAGCCACTGCCGCCCAAACTGTACTCACAATACTGATGACTATTTCCGTGTCATGGCGGCCCCACTGCCCCAGTCAGGCCATATGGTCACATCACATTATCTCTGGAGTCAAGTAAATAATTGACAAGCTGTAATTAAAAGCTAGTGAGTTTGGACAATGAATAGGGTGTGCTTTTGAGATACTGAAACTGTATTCAATAAAACCTCCAGCAACTACTCCTGAAGAAATAACTGGACGGTTTAACATACTGAGGTACAAATACCAAGCAATATGCCCACTACAATATCCACAGATAAATAAGGCCAAAGTTTTCACAAGTATCTTCAAATCGAAATATTTTGATAATGTCAATTAAAGGAGCACTTCACCCATTTTCAACCTTATGTTCATATAATTGGTTCTCACTAATAATTATAAGATGGCATCATTGCTGTTTGATTTTTTATTGATGCCAGGACAATAGCTTGTATTTCAGCTGGAATTCCCATCGATGATGTCAGTGGTAAGGCTGATTCATACTCCTATTTAGTGCCGAAAATAGGCGGTTCGGGAAGGTTCTCCGACCCGACTTTAGTTAGGCTCTATAAAAGTAAATTCATACTCTCTCACAGCTAGCGTCCCTTGTAAATATCAGAGGTCCTTGACATGAATGTTTGTGGCCGGGAAATGAGCCTTGCACATCAGCGGGTACATATCTGACTGGCCCGCTGGCCGGGGCTTCCTCCAGACAGTCAGGGGGCCAGAAGTCCTTTACATGAAACTATTTGTGCCCCTCACTGAGCTCTTTGATTGATTGATTGATTGATTGAAAATTGTATTAACAGTTTGCAGAATTACAGTACATTTCAAGCACAAACTCAATACAAAGGCTGTTAACTGTGAGTGGACGACCCAATTAAGCATTACACTTGTTTACAACAGGGTCCACCATGTTCAATTCATCAAAACATTAAGAGACGTACAAATAGACACTTCTATATAGACAAAGAACAGTACAGGAATTCATCATAATGGAGGTAAAAAGGGAAAAGAAACATATACAGTGAGGGGAAAAGGGGGGGGGGATTTCCGATTTTACGGGGGCCAGTTTCGAATTGCAGCCATCCGTAGGTGCCCTTTGAGAGCGGTTTTGAAGGAGTCAAGGGATTTGCATGTCTTAATGACTGTTGGTAGGGCGTTCCACATTTTGGTGGCATAGGAGCGAAAATAATTTAGTCCCTTGTTTGTGCCGAATCTGGGTTGAACATGGTTCGTTGCACTCCCTCTGGTGTTGTGGGTGTGGACTTCGTTAACATTAAGGAAGTATCTACACAGGTACATGGGTATCTTGGTGGAGTATCGAATCTTGTGGACCAGACCCATTGCAAGATGCTGTACTCTGTCGCCGACCCTAAGCCATGCCAGTCTGTCAAAGTGGGCAGGGGTGAGGTGGGTTCGGGGGGTGAGGCCAAGTAGGAGCCTGACCAGTTTGTTTTGGGAGGTCTGGAGCCTAGTTTTAAGGGCCTTTGAGGTGCTGTGGTACCAGGAGGTGCATGCATAGTCAAAGAAGCCTTGTACAAGGGCTCCTGTTAAGGTCTTCAAGGTGTTTTTGTCGACCAGTGAGGAGATCCTGTAAAGGAATCTTGTTCTTTGGTTGACTTTTTTGATTACGTTGGTGGCCATTTTATCACCGGAAAGATTAGCCTCCAGGATGGAACCTAGGTAGGTAATTTCATCTTTACGTGTGATAACATTGTCACCCACTCTAACCAAGAAGCCATTTGCCTTGCTGAGATTACTATTAGATCCAAAGCGAATGGATTCAGTTTTTCCCAGGTGTAAAGATAGTTTGTTATAAGAGTGGATATATACCTGACCGGCCCTCGCTGTAAAAAACTATTCATTTTAACCTCAAACGTGAATGTACAGCAAAGCGTTTTTCCCTCACCATTTCTACCCCTAGATCGCCTCGCCTAGTAGTCTGACAATGCGGAGCTCATTTCTCGGCCACAAGCATTTGGAGGTTGGCTTGTGTCTCTTCCAAACTCCCAGTGTTCAACGCCAACAAATTGAACTTGAAGCTGTGCTGAATGAATGAGGAAATAATGCTGGAGTGCCGAAATGAGTTTGGGTTGTCACAACATTTCAGTGGCTCCGAAGCGAAACCCCCAAACCTCTGAATGATGTCCCATCGTATAGTCTCTAGACTCTCTACAGAGCCGAACTAAAAGTGGAATATGAATCGACCCATATGGTGCGTTCACACACGGGCAAATGTAATAGATGCAGTCTACCATTCATTGTCAATGGAAGCCAGCAACATGACGTTGCAAAGACGTAATGATGCATGTAGCCTACAGTAGCTGCTCCAAATCAACTCACAACGCGTCTTTTGGTGCATTCACACGGGCAGATGAAACGATGCAAAGAGTTGAGTTGGAGCAGCTATATGCATCATTGCATCTTTGCAACGTCATGATCATAGTTCTAAGCATGTGTGATGTGTCCTTATTTGCTTATTCACAAACATGTCCACCAGTGACATCATCGACGGGGAATCCAAGCTAATAGAAACTGCAGGCTTTCTAGTCCTGAAAAGTTGCAATGCGAAAAAGGAAGCCATCGTTCAAGATAATTAAAATCTAAAGATTGTTGTAAAAAAAAATCTTGGTTAAAACAAAATCTGCCCAACGATGATTCTGAACTGACCACAGCTCTCCTATGAGACACAGACTGAGTAGGAAAAAAATGGTGCCATGATTATGAGTGAGGACCTATTATAGGAAGATAGTTTGAAAAGTGGTGAAGTGGTCCTTTAAGACAACGTTTCGATCTCACAGGATCTTCATCAGGTCAGTATCCTGATGAAGATCCCCATACTTTGATAATACCTAATCTCTCAAGATTGGATAGTACCATACACTTGATGAAAAAGACTATTTTAATTAATGGTATTAATTTTTAAGGAGTGGGTCCACATACACGGCTATCGTTTTCCATTAATCTAAATATTGACCACCTGTCAGTGTCAAGTTGTTTTCTAAAACCCAGTAAAAAAACATCTAGGACATATCAAAATGATTTCCTATTAGGGGTTGAAATTTTAACTGTCCAAGTCATAAATCCCTACTCCATAGAGATGCAGCATCTGTTCATGTAAGAAGAAAGATAAATGCTTCTAATTTTAACAATGCAATATCTTACTACTGTTAACGGTATCACAGCAGATTAGATTAGCCAAGGGTTCTGAAACCATCTCCAGAATTCTCCACCCAAGCTTCTTTTCTCTTGGTTCATCTATCTTTCTGCACACATTCTGTCTTCCTCACTCACAAATTGTCACAATATTGCGGTGGAGGCAAGAGACACTGTGCAAAATATAGCTCTGGAAGAATGGAGAGTGACTCAAACACAGGCATCATTAGAGACCATATATATATTCTCTCCTTTTCTCCATCCAAAACATGTTACTCATCCACCCCCAGGCAGGCACGATCTGCACAGCACTACCAATCCAGTAACATTGTGATTCACTGTGTGAGAACTGAGAAGGTGGCTTGCATAACATTTTCATTGTTTTGTTTTGATTTTCTTTCCCCATGTCATTCCTGCAAATCAAAGCATACGGTTTTCATTATCTCTGAAGACATGGACACAGAAGTCTTAGTATTAAGCACAATACAGGCTTTTATGTCCACACTCCATGGAACAGTAGAAACACAAGGCCTCCGTGATGATGAGAAACTTGACCCATTTTCCTCCACAAGAGAGGAAAGGCTGAATATGGCCAACAGGCAACAGCTATGGTATGCATATCTCTGCATAACACTGCTGATCAACTGCCAACCGATAAGACTAAGAAAATGTGCCACGATACTGAGAACACAGGTAGCATCTATAAAGATGTCAACCAAGGCTTTAATACGGCGTTTTAGATCACATTTAAATATACGAAACTACTTCGGAGGACACGTCAAGTTAACGAATATTAAAGAACAGGATGTCAGTGAATTTGCATCATTTGTAGAGTCGTGCGTCCGTATTCACTGCAGTCTCCGTCCGGCTGGCATGGGACGATCGGATGGGATGGTCGTTGTCTGTTGTTGATGTTTTTATCGGGATCGTTAGGATCCACGCTCCCGATCACATGCATCCAGTAGCCTACTAGTAATGAATAAAGTTGCAACTGGTACATATCTTTTGCTGACTGTAAAATAAAAACTCACCTTCAGACAGCTCCAGATCCAACTCCGCCAATTGGTCTCTGACCTCCTTAGGAAGAGCAGACACATCAACACCACAGTCAGACATGATGATCGTGGGATGACTAGCAGCCCTTCAGTGTGCTAAATAGTGAACACAGAGAAATGCCACGTTTTACGGCCAAAAAGAAATATTGAAATCAAGATGTGGATTGTCTTCCATCCCTGCGACTCCCCGACACCGCCATAACTGTGGGAGATGAAACGACTCACCAGAATATGTCACATGACCACGGTTGATGCTAATTGTTAGGACTGTATGGTATACTATAACAGACTGCTCCCTCTGCCGTTTCTTAACGGAAATGCAGAGACATCTCAGTCAGATTTCATGTAATTTCATTTCCAAAGTGAAAACCCATGCAAGCATATATTTTCCCCCATTAACTTATTTATTTTTTACCAGACAATGTATTAATTAGATGAGACTATACACAATTTCACCTTTCTTTAGGTGCCAATATTTGGAAAAACTCCCTCTATTTAAGTATCTCAAGAGTGATTTTGTTTTTTCTCCCCAACTTAAAATGTTGAAAACTCAAAACTGACATCTTTCCTCTTAAGTTATGGGGACATATATTCACATGAGAAAAGCCTTACTTCACAGGAAAAAAACAACTTTAAAATGGTGACATGTTATATATATATATATATATTAAAAAAACAAAACGACACAATTTGACAAGGAAAAATAAACATGTTACACTTGAAAAAGCAAAATAAGGTGGCATAAAACAAATGCATTACTTTGCATTTCAGACATTAAAAAAAGAAGCACCTTACATAAGTGATAAGTATACTTCATGACAAAAGTGCTTTTCAAATGCAAAAAAGCACCCAAGACTAGGATATCTAGCATCTCCTATAGATGTGCTCTAATCGCCAATTTCAAATGAAACGTCTTTTCACATTTTTGTCTTGTGGCCTGTCTTAACTTTCAACTGATATGGACTCCCAGTGACTTGGCTACATAAATGATAGTTAAATGAAGGAAATTGATATTCAATAGAAAAATATATATTGCACTACTTTTTCCAACTGAAACGCCTGGGTAATGATAAAAAAGAAAATTAAGTTTGTTGATTATCATAATATAAAGGATATCTAAAGCTAACAATTTCAAGTTTGTTACATTAGGACTGGAGATGGCATCCTCACATGGCAGAGGTCCATTTTTGCATCAATTATCTGATATCATAAAGTGTGTAGTAAAGCAGATCAATAAAACCAGCAACAGCCAGACGCAAGCAAACAGTGGTATTGTTCAGCCTCCATGAATCCATGCAGTCAATAGGGGTTCATACATATTGTACAGATATACTGTAGCCAGACTCTTTCCACATGGGTTACAATTCATGGCAAAAAGGACAGGTGCATACACAGGGAAACAGTAGGTACATCTGAAATCTAAAATAAAGTGTTTCAGACAAGTGGTTGACGTGCACTGGGGTCACCAACTTAAGCCCTATTTTATATTTTGAACATTTTTCAAAAATAGTCAATCAACAAGCTCAGTGTGTCAACACGCTGTGAGCTTATAGATCTGCTATTTTAGAAAATGAATTATTTTGACATGCCCAAAATAGGGACACCAGATTGAAAGTGGTTAACCAATACATACATGTATATAAGTTAAAATTGGGAGCTAGTGTGGACAATACGGGAAAAGGGAAATGGACAAAAAGGCTAGATTGGAGACATTTCCAGGCTGCTTGTTGCTGCACAGTCACCGAATCTCACAGTACCAGGGTAGATTTAATATAATACTAAACCATTATCATATGATACAAAAATCATTTTCCATCCTAAAGGCAGTTGATACTGCAAAAGCGGTTAGCCTTGAAAATAATGCATTTGGCGCTGAAGACAAATTAAACCAATGGATGTTCTTAAACAAGGGGTTCAGATACATACTCCTTCAGGTAAAACCTATAAACCCCCCTCCGCCAAAAAAAGGAATGAGCCAAGTTCTAGTGAGAGAGCATTCGTGCATGCACACGGTGACAAAGCTTCTCTGGGTGGGGGAAGGTCACGTAGGTTAAAGCCTAATTTATATAAAATTATAAATTATATAAATTAGGCCTAAGGGTTGACGGTAGAACAACAGAGTGTTCAGTGATTACAGCCAGCTGTCAGGGAGGGAGAGCATCTCAGTCTGTGTAGCTATGTCAGGGAATCCAACACAACAGTCCTGCATCCTGGATTAGGGGGCGGGGGGGGGGGGTTCTGGGAGAGCAATATCAACAACAGAGGAGTCCCTCGTGTCATACATCATGTACCAGTCCAGCCTCCAAAAAGTTGCTAAGTTCACAGCGGCTGCCTGAGCCCGCTCATCATCTGGGTCCCAGCTGTGACTGCGTAGCCATGACAACCCCTCCCGGCTGGACCGATCCCATCCCAGCCAGGACGGACATGGCCACAGCCTCCGCGGCGCGAACGCTCAGCCCGTTGATGGTGGGCCCCGGACTGGAGGCAGGAGCTGGGGGCGACGGCCCACGCCGTATGACCGCCGCTGGGGAGCCGGTGGGCTCGGACGAAGGGTCCCCGGAGCGATCCTCTCCGCCTCCTACGGCTACAGACAGAGAGAGAAACATTCACCCTTAAAGAGGTGAGCGAGCACAGAAACATAAATTAGATGGGATGAGTTGGAATCTGGTTCTTGACAAAAGCAAAAAAGAAAGAAGAAATAAAAAAAAGATTGATGCCGAGAATAATGGGGGGGGATAGATCAGACGGACAATAGATCAAGTGATTTCCAGGTGGTTTGTGGGTCAATCCGGGGGTCCTTTGTTTACCTAAGAAGGCAGCATTCTTCTGCATGACAGTGACAGGGCAGTCTTTATGGGCCAAAAGCAGCTGCTTTAATTGGGTCACCTCGTTCCTCAGCAGGGATACTTCATTCTGATGGCAACACAAAGAAAACAGAGTGGTTCACGACCTGTCTGTTCACGGGGTACCCATGATTGGACGAGGAGGAACAGAGCAATGTATACAGTATACACTTTATGGAGTGTGTGGAGGACTCACAGCGAGGGAGACATTCATATTGACCAGGTCGTCTGCTTTCTTCTCCAGAGAATTGACCCAGACCTTGCGTTTTTGCCGACAGCGGGAGGCTGCCGCACGGTTTCTCTCCAGGAAACGTTGCCTCCTCTCATCTGGGTCCGACTCCGCCCCACGGCGCCGGCGCCCTCCGGTTGGCTGAGCTGGCGACACCTGGGAGAAAACCAACAATGTCGTTAAATCGTATCCAAGATGATGGTTGTCTGTAACTGGCTGAAGGATTTCATACTTGTTTATTATATTAGTTTTTATTAGGTTTTTTTTATAGACATGACAAACAAGACATACATAACAATGACACATACACCAGACTGGACAATGTATATAAAACGAGTGGCGGGCCTATCGTGTTAAGACAGCATAGGATGAACACAACCAACATGAGACATCAATAGAGTAGCAGCAGCATATGGAGAGCAGTAGTCATACAGAACATAAATATATAATATAATATATAATACAATATAAATATATATATAAACATATACACATAATATACAATATAAATATATATATATATAATACATAGCACATATTACAATATATATAATAATATATATTACATATATATAACAATATATAACACATAAATATGAACAAGAGCACAGCAGCAGGGCAAACAGGCCAGCAGTTATACAGCAGAATCAAGGTGAGCAGTAATAGGGCCCCATATATATTCGAAAGTTGCTAGATTGTCCTGGCTGTTGCAACGCAACCTCTCCAGATGTATCAAAGATACGAAATCATTAAGCCGTTTATTAAAACATGGTACAGTCGGTGTCTTCCACTCTGTTAGGATAATTCTTTTGGCTACTAATGTGCCGAGCATAAGCGTCTGCTGTATGGTGTATGGTAGTGCGAGAGAGGCGTCGGAGCAACCGATAAGGGCAGCTAGAGCATCCGGAACAATATTAATATGGTATACACTGCAAAATATTTTGCCAAAACCAGACAATTTTAGGGCAGGACCAGAATGTGTGGGCCAGTGTGCCCTTGGAGATATTACATCTAGCACAGGTATCGGAAACAGCTGGGTACATTTTGTTCATTTTGACCTTTGAGTAGTGTAATCTATGGTTAACTTTAAACTGGATAAATTGTAATCTAGAATTGATTGAACCAGAGTGGATCCTTCTTAACCCCTCGCTCCATACCTCATCGGACAGCTCCAGGCCAATATCCTCCTCCCACTCATCCCAGGCAGCCTTGATATGGTTTGTTGATGGGATAGACAGTTTGGAGAATAGTGAGACAAATTTTGAGATGAGTTGTTTGGATGTTGTTGTAATAACGCATATAAACAGTGTTCCTGAGGTAGATTTTGAAAATGATTAAATTGATTTTGAACGAAATGTCTAATTTGTAGATAACGAAAAAAGTGAGAGTGTGGGAGAGAAAATACTTCTTTCAGCTCAGTAAATGATGCGAATTGATTATTTATATATATAGATCTGAAAATTTGGTCAGGCCCTTGTCCTTCCAAAGTGCAAAGGCTGCATCTGTCTGAGATGGAATGAAGTTGTGATTATGACATATAGGAGAGTGTACAGACAGATTGGGAACTGAAAGTACCTTCCATACTTGTTTCAAGATTTTAATTGAGTTTCTCAGTACGAAATTGTCTTCCAATAGATGCGCTGGTAACTCTTTTGAGGAGAACAGGAGAGCTGAAAGAGAGCTGCCCTTCACTGCCTGGGATTCAAACTGGAGCCATTTAGGAGTGTCTGCGGATGATTGAGGGAGCTGTTCTTGCCAATAAATTAAAGCTCTGAGATTGGTGGCCCAGCCAGTAGTAGTGTTGAAACACAGGGAGGGAAAGCCCCCCCATTTGTTTTGGTTTCTGTAAGTGATTCTTTGAGATACGGTTAGATTTGTAACCCCAAATAAAATACATTATTATTGAGTCGATTTTTTTAAAGAAAGATGATGCGAGCTTGATTGGGATGTTTTGAAATAAATACATAAACCTGGGGAGAGAACCATCTTGATCGCGTTCACGCGCCCTATCATTGATAGCGGCAGGGTTCTCCAATGTTCGATATCTGTTTTAAGTTTCTCTAACAGAGGAATAAAGTTATATTTAAAGAGCAACTTTGGCTTCACTGGGATGGATAAACCCAGGTATGTAAACTGTTCTGTAGCGATCTTAAACGGGAGGGAGTCAAGATATGACTGCTCCAAATTATCAGTGAGAGGAATAAATGCGCTTTTTTGCCAGTTGATAGAGTAGCCCGACAGTTTACCGAAATATTTAATTAAGGAGAGAAGCGGAGGGAGTGATGAGGCTGGATCCATCATAAAAATTAATAAATTAATAAATTTACATTCCACGCTCCCAATAGTTATTCCTTTGATGTCAAGATGCTTTCTTATACAAATAGCAAGCGGTTCAAGCATTAAATTGAACAGAAGAGAGCTCGTGCAACAACCCTGCCGCGTACCGCGTTGCAACCTAAATGATAATGATTTATTACCGTTAGTCAAAATGGAGGAGGTGGGCGCTGCATAGAGCATCTTGATCAAATTAAAAAATGAGTCACCGAATCCATAATATCAGACGTGTGGTCTTTGGCAGTGAATGAGTTTAAGTCCCGTCATATGTACCGGTATTAGACTTTTATGATCAGATGTGTTGGAAACTAATGTGCAATTAAGACATTGGATAATGTACAGCAAATCAATCTACAAATAGTCATAGTATAAATTGTATGCCTTGCTTGCAGTTGCGTTGTATGCACGTTACCTGTGGCTGGGCAGGTGAGGGTGCATCAGACTGCTGAGTGGGTTGATGGGTTTGCTCCCGGTTCTGTGGGACAGTAGGATTTGTCCCTGTTCCACACCCAGTACCATTCTGCGGGCCCTGCTGAGTTAGTGCTGCCTTGAGCCTCTGCAAAGACACAGGGACATGGTATTCATGTAAAAGGTAGGCGGTTTATAATGTGTAATGTGCAAGTCATGGCATTTAAGAGGATGGCTGCGTGAATGCGTTTCTCTCACCAACTTGGCCTCAGAGTGCGCGCTATATCCAGACGGGGAAGAGGAGGCACTGCTGGCTCCACCAATCGGTGGACCCGGAATACCAGGGATGTTGGGGACTGCGTTTATTGGCCTCGCAAGCTGCACATTACATCAGATGCAGAGGAGGGGGAAAAAGACACAATATGACATTAAGACAGTGTTTTAAATCAATTTCCATTATCACACACTAATAAAAGTTTCTAAAACTCAATACTTACAGATATGACTGAGGTCATCTGTACAGGACTGGGAAGCAGAGGGACCGTTTGTCCATTAGGGAGGTGCATTACCAGTGGGTAAGTGCCTGTCGGAGAGCTGTTAACAAGATGAAGGCTTGTAAATGGCTATCCCTCAATTCTCTACTCATGGATGAAACACAGACTGAAGCGAGAAAACAGGAAGAAATGCAGAGCAGATTTACCCCAGTTGCCTGTTGGAAGGTGGCGTTTGTGTGATAACAGATGTCGGAGAGGGTAGTGTTGGATTCAGGGGGTCATAACCAAGATGAAGGGGCAGAGAACCTGGACGCACAATCGTTGGGGTAGGGGCTGAACTCGGCATGGGTTTTGGGGGTGTTTCCTGTTGACAAATCAATAAAGAGTATTTTTCCCCTGCAATCATCCATGCCCAGCATTAGGAATGGGACGATAATCCATAGTTTATCATGATTAAAAAAACGCTCACAATAATCGTATTATTGTGAAATTGTCCTGTCCTACACAAGGACGAATTAGCTTTTGTTGAGCTGCAAATTCAGTACCACTTAAACCCTCTGTACTTGATAAAACGGACCTGTGAGGAGCGCATTAGGAATTATCTTATTTCACTCTACACAAATCGATTCAACACAACGCGTTGTGAGCCTGTAGATCAGCAATTGTTTGGCAAACGTTCCACCCAGAATAGGGATGCTGGGGGTTCAAAAATTGGCGTTTTAAGCATATTTTGATTATTGATAATATTGTTAATCGCAATAATTTTTTTCACAATAATCGCAACATGACATTTTCAAATCGTCCCATACCTACCCAGAATTAATTTTCTCTGCTGCAAATGATGCCAACATGGATTTACTGATGGTAATCACTCAGTACTGTACCTTGCCTCTCACCCTGGGTTCTTCTTCATCATCTTCCGACATGCTGGATGCGGAGCCTGGACTTTCAGGAGGGGAGGAATCAACCTCTAAAGGACCCTCATCCTCATCCTTAACTTCACATGGTGTCTGCAAAGGTGCAGCCTTAGCAGCAGGAGGAAGCGAGACAAGTAAGCAAGCAATGTGGAAGAATTTCCTCTAAATATACTTGTACTGTAAATCGCTCTGGATTGAGCATGTCTGCTAAATGTCTAAATTGTACGTACATAATCAAAACACCATAAATCGTGTGAATTTCAGAAGAATATTTACAGTATGTTTGGAATAAAACTACCACCAAATTAATGAGGAATCAAAAAAGAAAAGAGGTATTATATCCAGTGGTGTAAATGGAAAAATGGATATACTATACTATACTATATACCCAACATTTTTAGGGAGGCCCATGCTGACACAGCACATTGTGTTAAAAAAAATCACACCCGTGTGAAGTGAGTGGTGCAACTCCGTGTGGGGGTTCCGGGGGGGGGGGGTCCACATAAGTCCGTAAGGGAGTGGTTGCACCACTCAAATATCAGAAACAGTGACATGAACTCTCAATGGCGCCAAAACGTATTCTTTCCAGGGTTGACGGAGACAACGAAAGTTGTGCAGTGGCATTTCACATTTTCACCAGCAGAGAAACAGAGATTAGTCTGTCTAATTGGCCAAAAATGATGTTCGAATACTCATTATATAATGGTTAAATAAAAGCCCAGGCAATTAACTGACTTAACGTTCCAAGCGACATGCTGTGTGATAAACATGGAACAATCTATTCTTTGACATATCCTTTTGTAAGATTTTTGTCAAAATAAAATAAGGCACACAATTCCGAGAAATATGACACAGAAGTTTTACCCTGAGGGCTAATTCCAAACAGGCTTTTAGATCAAATCACAGTGCAAATCACTCTCACTTTGTCTTTGGTTGAGCGAGTCTGGTTGTGGTCTGCCAGCATTAGCGTATGGATTGCCCGTTTTAGCTTGACCTACAATATCATTTTGAATCAATTAAAGGGACTTTGGGTGACTCCCATGCTGTCACTCTGAGCAAAGCAAGTGACAGCGACTCGGGGGGGTTGTCTCCGGGAATGCAGACTGCAAGGGAGGGCTCAGAGGGGCGCAACTATTCTAAGTGTAGTTAAACAGATGGTTCTGTGATCTCGCCAGGCAAAACATTGACCCTAAACCACATGAGAACTCAAGATGAAATTAACACATTTTTAATTTTAAAATAAACGTTCACATTAGATTTATTTTTAAAAGAGAAAATGGAGAAAAGTAGTGTTTCAAATGTTAGCAGCCTTGGTTGGCACTACTCTGTATTGCTCACATATGGTCTTGTTAATTTGCCTCAAATGTGACGTAGGCAGAACTCGTGCTGTTTTCCGGCTGTACTCAAGCCAAATCGCAGTAGGAAGAGATTGAAAGAGGAAGTGCAATATTAATTGACTTTTGTCCAGAACCAGAACACTGTCTCACAGTGTCTCACATCAAAAGCCATTCTTGGAGGCTCTGTGCACTTCATCTTTAGCAAGTTGACTCCATGACAAGACCTGCAAATACATTTTAAGTGGAGAAAACAAGAAGAGCTAAATGACAAGAGCTAAGAGCAGCACTGTATTATTCTGGCTTTCCACTGCCAGTTAAAGCGCCAAGTGAGAGGCAGGGCTGCTCCGTGTGGGAAACGGTGTGTGTGCGCGCGCGCGTGTGCGTGTGTCACTATCGGAGTGAGACTTCTCCAAAAAGAGCCATAGGAGGACATGCCAATTGATGGCACACTACAAAAACAGATAAAACTTCCAGCTGTCCACTTCAAAATAAAATGACGCATTAAACATTTCAAATTGTTAACATTGCATTCATGTTTATTTTACAGCTCTAAATAATGTAGAACATTGATTCTTTTTGGGAATTTTATCAAAGAAACAAAAGTGTATAACACCTTAGTGTGACATTAAATAACAGAAGTCCATCTATATTCCTACCAAGTGTTTGGTCCTGTGGTCATCCTCCTGCTGTGCCTTGCGGAATTCCTGCTCAAAGGAGTTGGCCAGCTCACTGAACAGCCCGACCTCTTCACAGTTCTTCAGGAAGCGTGTCGGCGTAGGGGTCTGGTCTGACAGAAGGACACGTAACTTTAGCCAAGAGGGTTACAGACAACACACTATAATCTTCCCCCCAAAAAATCATCCATGCAAGTTATAGCAAACTCTGTAAAAAGGTATTGGGCTGTGAGAACTTGGAAGCTTTTCGTGACAATCAACAGCTATATACAAATATACTGGAGTAAAAATTCAGTATCCCTGCGACATACTAGCGTCATATCCAGGGGATGTACTTGCATATCAAGCTGCCTCACGCAACAGAAACAGGAGATACTGTAGACTCCTGCCCTATCACTGGTTTACATGTGTAAAGAATAAAGTTGTGGGTGAAATTTGTTTTAGCAGAAAGGGAGAATAATAAGGAGGAGGGCAGGAAGAAAATAATCAAACATTAAATAAGCATGTCAAAGAGAACATAAAAAGATCAAGATATCTACACATACACGGAGCATAAGACCAGCAGATACCAGCATGTATTGTACATGAGGTTATCAAAAGTGGTAACATATTGGTAGGTCCACACAGCAGCAGGTGTATTGCATGCATCAGAAAATCAAACTTTTACTGGTAAACTGTAATGTTATTAACCTTGTATGATAACCGAGTCAGTTCTGGCAGGACCAAATTTTAGAGTCATTTCATGCTTGTGCTTGTGGACGGACAGGTGGTCTTCATTGGTGAATCTCTGTAAAACATAACATTTAGCAGTTTGTTAACTAACACAAGAACAACAAAAAGGCAAGCATCCTTTAGCTTGTATAACTCAACAAAAGGTTAAAGTTACTCTCACTCTTTATACAAGGCCATCATGGTGCTCTTTTAGGTGATATAATTATATTTGTCTCGTTTTCAGATAATTTCTTCCTTTTCCTACTGTCAAAATGAACGAGAAGCTGGAATTGGAGCGAGCTTAACATTAAATCAGTGTCTACAACACTGATCAATTGTACTGGGACATATACAGTATATGCATACAGTGGAGACTTCTTGTCCAGTTATTCATACAATTGTGTTCCTCAATAAAATATAGATGAACTGTACCTGCCCACATCCAGGGGCAGAGCATACAAAAGGTCGATCGTCCCCCATGTCACACAAATGTCCTGCAACAGAAAGGAACAAGAACCTCTTTAAATTGTAAAGATAGATACATTCATTAGAATGAATTATAACACTGGCATTGTAATCAACCACATGCATTGTGGGCTGGACAGGAGGAAAAGATCTAGGGTGCAGCTGATATCAAATAATATCAAGATGACTGTCAACATTTAACAGTAATCAAGAATCACATTCACATCAGATCATCATCTTAAGACTGTGCATCAACAGTAAAACTACAAAATATGCCATTGTCTGATTTGTCTCTGTGTAAACTAGGTGTCATCTACTATGGTACAGTAGCTTGACTTAGAATTGGTCTAACTGGGGTTGATGGCATTCCTTGCTGTCCCAATGTTGCTACAGTACCTGCTCACCCTTTTTGTATGTAATACCATAGTATCTTGTATAGCTGTATCTCATTTTTTCCTGTATTATGCCCTTTGTTTATTACTGTTGTACTGCCATTGGCAAGTGAATTTCCCCCTCGGGATCAATAAAGGTTTATCTAGCAAGCTGGCTAGTGGCTATACAGTCTGTTGTCAGCTGGCGGTGCTACTGTTATAAAGTAAACACAATAGATTTGGCATTTAGGGCCTGCAAAGAGCATTGTTACAGTCACATTTTGAGTGTGCTTATAATCTACTGATCGTCATTTAAGACCATAGAAAAACACGCATACAAGGTATAGGTTAAAAAAAATGATTGTAGCAAAGGGGCTGATACAAGACATTATGACCTGGGATTCTACCAGTCCAGGAGCTGAGAGGACAAACATGCAAGCTATACTAACTAAAAGCTAATAATCTCCAATAATTTAACGCCCCGCTAATGGTAACGGAAATCCACATAATAGCCCTGCAGGGCAGGCTGTCTCTATGGTTTGCGATATGATTAAGTTACTGTAGCCTACCAGGTTGACCACTGGGATGGGCCTCAAGCTAGCGTTAGCTATTTAAGGCTTAGCTAACGTTGCTAAGACAAGGAACGCTCCGATTCTTAAAACCTTTCTGACATTCTTCCACCAACTTGCCTGGTAGATGAGAATCCTGCCATTTAAAGCATCAACAACAACAAAACGGAAAGCAACCAGACAAACGATTATCTCCGCTGGAGGTGACAACAAAATAACAACACTTAAACACACACCACCCCTTTTAAACATGTCGGTAGAATACTGCGAGTTAAACCAAAACAGATCCACACAAGTTGGGTTAGCAAACGCTAATACGAAAGAGAATCCTCTGACTGCCAACAACAACGCAAGAAAAGTGTCCGTGAATCAGAACAACAAAAAAACATGGTTACATGGTGGTCACGGACCGTGGTTTACAGTGTGACAGTCAGAGCAGTCTCTGTCTGACATTATTATTACTATATTATTACGTGAACGTGCGTTGCAAAGCTATTCGCAGAGTCGCAGCCCACGTTGGCAATTTGGCAGTTAGGATTGAGCGTGAAATGTTTTTAAACTCACCGACCGGAGCGAGCGAGCGTTGGAGCAGCAGCTAGCCTACTTCACTCCCCTGCCTTCTCCCCACCAGTCCCCAGTCCGCTCGGTCTCTGTCCGGTGTTCCGGGACGCGGAGAGACGCCGCGCTGCTTGTCTTCAGGGCCGATGTGTTGACACTCTCTACTGCTTCAATACTATCAGTGTTGCCAGATTGTGCGAGAGAAATAAGCGTCCAGGTCTATGAAAACAAGCCCAAAATAAACGACTAGTCTAGCTACACATGAGTTTGATTGATTGATTGAAGTATTTATTAACAGTTTGCAGAATTACAGTACATTTCAAGCACAATTCAATACAAACAAAACTGTTAACTGTGAGTGGACGACCCAATAAAGCACTACACTTGTTTACAAGAGGGTCCACCTTGTTCAATTCATCATACGAGGTGGTGACTTGAGGCATGATTGCTTGAATATTGTCAGTATGTAGAAATTAGAAAGGGTACAGTTCAAACAAAAGTACAGGAATTGATTGATTGATTGATTGATTAACAGTTACAGTACATTTCAAGTACAACTCAATACAAAACCATTTTCAATTCATCAAAACATTTAGAGAGGTACGAATATACACAGTATATAGTCAAAACAGGAAAGCATCATAGAGGAGGTAAAAAGGGAAAATAAACATATACAGTGAGGGGAAAAGGGGTGGGTGGGGGATTCAGATTTTACGGGGCCAGTTTCGATTGCAGCCGTCCGTAGGTGCCCTAACTGCTATAACCAGGAAAAGCACTAATTGTTCAACAGGGTCCTCCATTTTCAATTCATCAGAACATTAAAAACGTACAAATATACACTTCTATGAAATATTGAATATATAAGAAGAAAAAAAGCGAGGGGGGTGCACATTAAGTGGCATGTGGGTGTGACGCGTTGTGAGGTTGTAGATCTGCTATTTAAAAATGACAAATTGACATTGACAAAATGGAATATTTCTTTAACAACACATATTAACAATACAAATGATTTGTGACAAATCTGGTCATCGTGTTATGGGGCTCCCTGCTGGCACAAAATATGTTTAGATGTAGGGTCCTTAATACATTAATCTGGGGGCCCCGAATGGTTTAAAATACATTAGGAAACAAGCCCAAATAAGTTCTACACTACAAACAAGCCCAAAAAACCGCAACCCCCAACCATAGAATATCTATGCCCCCAACTACCAATTATTTACAAGCAACTTTACACAAAACGAAGCCCAAAGACGCTTATAATAAGCTGACATGGCAACACTGAACAACATCGCGAGAACTTGGGAAATTTGTATTTTGTCGCGCGACACCGTCGTACGACGGAGCATAAATCAAGAATGATGAGTGAGCCGTGTTATAACGAGCTTGTAAAGGAAAAAGGGCCAGACTCCCAATATCTGTCTGTCATTTATTTGTACTAGCCCATAGGGCGCTGGCCTACTTGGAACGATGCAAGTTAGAAATGGATGCCCCACCCAGTTATGATATGTCTGTGTGACTGTGTCCCTTTTATGCCCATATGGAGTTCTTCATCAGGCATATGCCCAAATGTGGCATCTATGCAGATGTCATAACCTCATTGTGATGTCAGTACAGGCCTGCTCCATATATGGAGATTGTGATCAGGTGTGATCAATATTGGCTAATTTAGTAATTTGGGCCCTGTCCATGCAGAGCCTGCAGGGCAGGGGCCCTGTCCAGAGCCTCTAGAGCGGTGCCCATTGGGCACTGGCCTACTTGGAACGATGCAAGTTGGAAATGCATGACCCACCCAGTTAATAATTATGTCTGTGTCCCTTTTATGCCCATATATAGAGTTCTTTGTCAGGCATAAATATGGAGTCTATATGCAGATGTCAGAACAGGCCAGCTCCATAGAGATATGTAATCAGGTCCAGGGCCCGGACAGATGCTTTTGTGCTGGTTCTGGACAACCGGTAATCCAACGGACTCGACACCGGGCAATGCACTCCCTGTGGGGATGTGGAACGCGTGTGTCGAATTTGAAGTCGGTATAGGGCGAACGGTTCTCGAGTTACGTTGATTACAGATTACACACGTACGTACAGAGACTTGTATAGATCTATAGATGACTGCCTTGTGTAAAATTATTTTTTTGTTTTTTTAAAGATTTGTTTTAGGCTTTTCTGCCTTTATTGATAGTTTCAAGTGAAGATTGACAGGAAAGAGGGAGAGGGAAGGGGAGAGACACACAGCAAAGGTCGTCATGAATGGGACTCGAACACGCAACGCGCTGTCAGGCCACCGGGCACCCCTTTTTTGACTTGATTAACAATCATGTTTACTTGTTTAGGGTTAGGGTTTGGGGTATGGACTAAAAGGACAACACATGTTTGATGAATTGAGTAAAAGGACCCCAATAACCTTTCTTGGGTGTTTATTCTATTAGCAGAAGTGTAGGCTACTTTCTGTATTTGTTTTTGCAAACTGATAATAAAGTATAAATCAATCAAACACATATAGTTCAACACAGTAAAGATATGAAAATACAAAATTCAAAATCCTTAAATAATTAAATTGTAATGTTGTTCTTGTTATTTGTAATAATCATGTATTACTATAAATATATGTTTATTGATTAAAGTATGGTATGGTTATTGATTCAATGATTTGTATTATGTTAGACTGTAGGTGATGGTCAATGTATTGTGTGAAATTAAGTAGGGTATTAACACAAAACAAGCAAAACATAAATACTCTCCCACTCAACCTGAGGTCAATTAGATTCAGTATTAATCAATAACCATGCATGCATGGGAAAAATATACATGGGAAGGATGTGTGAATAGTATGAATACTGTTTTATGCTGTCATAAAATCAGCCTGGATTGTTTTTATTACATTCTTGTACATTTACTTTTGCAACGGTTACATAATGTTCTGATTAATACTGTATAGCAGCTTGTCTACATCTGATACTGTATGTGACAAATTCTCTATACAACTGCATAAGAATAGTCATCTAGGATCATAGGTAAACAAAGAACTCTAGTCTAAACAGTAAAATCAATATTCAATAATTTAAAGTACTTTGAAACTATACTATACACACTATAGCATTGTTTACCCAAAGACTAGGCTGGGAGATTTCAATTGGATTGCCAAAATGTTGTTTTTGCATATTATTATTTCATTCTTTTTTGGGGGCCACCAGTATGTCAAGTGGCCAGTCCAGGCCTGGTTCTGGATAAGTATATCATCTGAATATCCTCTGCTAAGAAAAGCAAGCATTATATTACATTTGATAATAGATCGCATATATGCCTTGTGTGTGTAATATTGGGAATAGAGGGTATGCGTGTGACATCATCATCATACGCGGAAGTTATGTGGGAACACCTACCGAGTGGCAAAAAAAACTACTTTTTGGCCTTGACAGCCCATACATCCAAATAGAAAAGTCCTATCTGATTGCATTAAACAATGTTAAATGATGTTAAACTCACTTTGCCACTCACTTTATGCATGCGCATACCCTATAGGGTTGTCTGGTTCTGGTTATTCTTTAAAAAAAATCACACCCGTGTGAAGTGAGTGCTGCAACTCTACCCACAGGGAACGCGCCCAGAGGGCCGGCCCAGTTCTGGCAAGCCGCCCAGAGTCCGAAATGGTTGAGAAATGACAGAGTTACCGTGTGGGGGTCCCCAGGGGGTCGCTCTACTGTACTGTACTGTAACTGTACTGTACTGTACCCTTAGAGTATATATTAATAGAGACGGCACCCGTAGGAAACCCTGTGGCGAAATGGACATAGTGGCCGAATTTGGTATTGCAGCTTATTGGGGCCAAGGCTGGTCCGTTGACTATCATTGCGCACGTTCATGATGACACGTGAACGCTGTTTCATACGTGGACGCGTGCAATGGTAGTCAACGGCCAGCGCGTTCACGATTTGGCCCAATCCATCCCAGAATGCACTCTGTTCCTACCTGGAAGGAGGAGTGAAATCGCCTCATGCGTTTTTGAGCAACTTAATGCAAGTGGATGGGAGGGGAAATCCGGTGCCGTATACTCTAAGACTGTACCCCACTGTACTGTACTGTACTGTCACACCCAAAATCATATACAGTTAATATGTGTGTGAGTGTTAGGCTGCACAACAGTGACATTTGGTGGTGAAAACCAACCAGCGCTATTTTCGTGCTCAGACGGATGGACACAGCCAGCCAGCCAGGGACCCAGGGAGACACAAAGCTGTCTATAGGAGTGGTTGCACCACTCAAAAATATAAACACACACACACACACACACACACACACACACACTCTTAATCCAGAGCCACTGTAATTAAATAATCAAGAACAAAAACATGGTAATACATCATATACATAAAAATAGTCATCATGAATCATATACATAGAAACTATGCATATAAACTATACTATATAAAAAAAAAATATATATATATATATATGATTCAGCTGTATCATCTCACAAAACTCGACCTTGAAGTACATATTTAGGTGATCATGTTGCAGTGCTCCACCCGTCTCCATTTTGACATTTGCTCGTGTGGTCAATGCAGCATTCCCTGAGGTAAAAATACATCCCTGTTACTTGCTCTTTCATTGCATCTTCCTTGTGTCAGCATCAGAAACTTGTCTTAACAAAACATGAAACAAAGATCTGTTTAAAAAATAAAGTTTTATTATCATACATCAGGCTCAATGATACAATATTCACCAAACAATACACCAGTTTGCTGACATTGAAATCCCAGGTTTGCTCGTCATCATTGTAATGATCTCATGGACTCTCTACGACTGAAATTGCATTGGGTACACTAATAGCTCAAATTTAAACATGCACAACAATAGAAAGACACAAACACGCCAACAGCTTCACTCAAACTAATACAGCCTTTACAGCCTCACCTAGAATAAACCTTCAGCATATTAATAGTATAATAGGATTCGTTAACAGAGCTAGAAGCTGAGAATGCAGAGTGTAACAAAACCAACAAACAGCTTTGTCTAGTGTGACACATAATCAATGTGCATTATTGTTTCAGTTGCATAAAATGAAGTTATGCACTATAATAACTTAAGGCACTACTAGTTTGGTTTGGCCTAACGGTTTCCTGTAGTTTCTGTGGGACAGACAACAGAAGCAATCTCATTCTCGTACATCTGCACATATCACATGACACTTAAAGGGTCAGCACGAGACAATTGAACTTCTGAACACGGGACACAAAACACATAGAAGCAAAGTTCTTGCAAGCACAACATCCCAAACACAAATCTAATGCAAACTACATTGTTGGTGTATTATCCCATCCCCCCAATAACATTATATATCAAACACTTCACTCATCCTTTAGCCTACCTGCACCACAAAGATGATTCATGCAGAGGAAATAAAATGACACATTTTAATTCAATTTCGGCAAACCTGTTGAAAACCATGTGTCACTGTATATTGTTTTCAAGACCATTTAAACCTAAAGTTAGTGCATTTCAAATCCATGACCACAAGCTGCTCATTGTTTAGACACTAGTGGATGGTAAAAATATAAATCAAATTCAGGCCCAGGGCGTAGGTAAACAGCTATCATTTCCGAAATCACATAATAAATGAATAGAATAAAACATATCACAGAAACAAAACACTAAAGAATCAAATTAAGAACTTGAAATAAGAAAAGTAAATGAAATACTAAATTCAGAAAAGAAATAACCTGTTAATGTCACTGAAAAGAAATTCTACTGTACAAAGACATTCAAAATCAGCCACAAAAGTGGTCTTCCCTCTAACAGAAGTACATTCATCATAAGTCTTGGTGTCCAAACAAAAAGAGATTGTTGAAACAAGAATCTTATTCTTAATGATCAAAGCCAAGCCACTGGCTATGGACGCAACAATCTTGTGCTCCAGGAAGTGATAGATGTGTTTTAGAAAAAGTGGATACTGTTGGAAGTTTCAGATTGTCTTTTAGCATGACTGATTTTAGCCAAGAAGGTTAACAAAGTCACTGAATAATGTTAACACTGCAATAACATAACACCTGATGTGTCAGTGGATGCTACAACTACTACTCATTCGGTTATTAAATGTTTTTTTTAAATAACCCAGTTGTCAATATCCAGTGGAAATTAATTTAAGTTGATCCAAACTGAAATATAAAATAAAGTATCCTTCCAATACTTATGGGAGATTTTCCGATAGAAGGTACAAACATGAAGGTTAAAAAGTGGCCACATTTGAATCATGTTTCCAAATATATTGTCCATTATAAAAGGTAGCTTTCCTTCAAATTTTAGTAACACACCCGTCTTGAGTGTCCTTTGCACTTACTCTTAATGTGAAATAAACACCCAACAGGTCATGTTTTGTCCTACAACTTCATCACCCAGAGACACCTCTCTGCACACAAATACATAATCATACTTTAGACTTACACACTGAATCACTATGCAATGAAGAACAGTTAAATGACTCCAGAAAAACACCATCCGTGCCATGTTCACTCAGGCGTCAAAATTACTAACGCTAACTCCTGCTCACAATTTCTTTAGGAACATTGTCAGCAAAGCAGACCTTTTAAAACCGAGTTACAGTAAGAATTACAGTATTTACAAGTATCAACGACCGGTACACACAACACCCTAGTCAACAATTATTTAGACCTAAAATAAACTTAAGGAGAAGCCTTCCCATCGCCAAGAACACTAAAAGGTTATAGTAGCAAATCTGACCAAAACTGGAACTCTGATTAGATCTGTATTACTATGCCAACAACAGGATCTAGTAAAAGAAAGGAAGACTATGTTTAGTCCTTACGCTGATTACAATTTACTGTACAAATGGAGCCATGTCTGCTACTCCTAGGCAAAAAGTAATTAAAATCAAATGAAGAAAATGTAAGAAAATAAAATGTTTGACCAACAAAGAGAAGAATGCCATTAAACCAAACTTCAAAGCTATCTAACGCACAACCATTGGCCAAGTATGCCAATGTTTGTATCTAAAATCATCCAGAAAGACAATTGCAGATGTGATTTTTACAGTTTGTTAATTTTTTTTGTTGAGAAATAATAATTTCTCACACACACACACACACACACACACACACACACACACACACACACACACACACACACACACACACACACACACACACACACACACACACACACACACACACACACACACACACACACACACACACACACACACACACACACACACACACACACACACACACACACACACACACACACACAATAATTAAAATCATTAATGTCCCTTGCAGTGTTGCATACTGACAGACCTTGCTAGGCAATCTTTCACTGTACATAGCATTACAGCACACATTTGTTCTTGTTCTTCAAAGCTCATATTTTCACTTATGTCATACAATTACTTATTTAGCATATTAATTGTAAATATTAAATGAAATATAATTACTTTACGTTTTCAGCATTCCTAGGATACGGTGTATATATATATATATATATATTGTTTCAACCAAGCCGACAATTCTGTGCTATAAGACTGTATGCACCCTTTTGTTCCCCAAAATTATTCTCACTTGCATTCTTCCCAAAAAGGTGGTGTGGTGTGACCAGGCATGCAAATATCGCTTTTGGGTGAAAATCACCGTTTGGAATCCAAAATAGGTGATTTGAGAAGATTTGAGGAGAGATTAATGGTTTGTGGCTCCCTTGGCCTAATTTTTAACAAAGTGAAACTGAAAACCATTAACTGTGGAATAAGTACCGATCTCTCGATCGTCCGTTTAGGTGGTGAGTACCTTTTACGTTGTGTTGAGCAAGCCACTCTCTCTCTCTCTCTCTCAATCAACAAATGCAAGTTGAGGTTTGATTTGCCTGCTATTTGTTACATGAACAATCCTTCTTTGAACATGGATAAGATCGCAAACAATAGACCACACAGACCCCCCCACCCCATCTTGTCAAGTTTTTACACCTCTGCCCTGTTTGCATGCCTGTTTGACAACTTCACAAAGTTATCTTGCAATACACACACTGTATATTTATCTTTTATAAATATATCTATATACACATATGTACACACAAATATATATTTGTTTTTAATTGTTCTTTTTCATTTATTTTGGTGACCTGGGGGGAATGTTCTGTTCCTTCCCGCTGCGCCTGGGTCCTCTCTGTGGCGAGAACCACCGGCCAGAGGTCTGGCCTCTCTGGTTCTCCCGGATCTTCAGGCCGGCCCCTCCAGCTCTGGCTGGGCCGTTGCCCCCACGGTATGAGCCAAGGGGGTTACGAGGGGGTCGGCTGTCTCTTGGTTTCTCTGGCCTGTCATTAGTGTGGTTGGAGGTGGTTACAGAGTCCTCTACCTTGTTCACTCCAAGCTCTCGCAGGGGCTGATTGGCTGAGGACGCAGGCGGAGTGGGAGAGGGTGTCTGTATTACTGGTGGGTCCTTGGCTGGCCGCTGACAGATCTCTGCATAGCTCAGCTTCCTTGGCTCCTAAGTGAATTAGCAGTGGAAAGAGAGTAAATGAACCGTATGCAGACTAAATATAAAGATCATGTTATACAATATGCCAAACAGACCCATGAAAAATACTCATTTGTTAGATGGTGGTTGTTTAAAGTGTAGACAAACAAGCTTGTGACTAGAAGATCAGTTTTACATCCCAGAGTGGCTAAATAAATCTGAATGTGGACGTAAATAAGCAACACCTCTCCTCAAACATAATCATTACCTCATCAAATGCATTGGCAATATCAAATATTGGATGACCAATTTCTAACAGCAAAATATTGACAAATATGCATTGCCAATAATCAAATATTGGATGACCAATGTCTAACAGCCTTTTGTCGACAATTTTGACAAAAGGGAGATTTTAGTGGATCTTAAGGCTTTAAAGCACCAAAAGCACTCCTTGCCATCTCCCTTGTCAGCAAATCCCTGTGACCATGTCAAAATTGGTATCGGACCGATGTAAAAGAAAATCCGATATTTATCTCACATAATGATACATTAATAATGTGATCGTTGAATGGCTTTGTATTTGCAAAGCAGCCAGTATGCCCGTCTCTTTCCTTTTTGGGAGAATAGCAGCTATCGGCCCTCCCTCTTCACACAAGCTTGTATCTCACACTGCAGTAGAGGGCAGCACAGGTCCATAAAATTGGACCCAGTCAGAAACGGAGCCGAGAAGGATTTGACTGTTTGGAACTGGTCCGACCAAAACGGCGCTGATCCAATCCGATCCGATATAGATCCGGACCCATAGTGTGTTCTCTGCAATATTATATGCTTTAACATGACATGAGACTGCTCTCTATGAGCGACTGCACCCCGCCTCTCGAGGCAGCGGAGGGTTGCAAACTTGCATAGGCTAATATTAGTGCATTTTAGCGCATCAACATTCTTACCAGAGCTGTTGACAATCACAACAAAACTGTCCCACATTGCATTAGGAAACCCCCAATGTGGTAAACGTGTAGAGCACCTACAGTACACGGTTACAGGTATGGCATTTAAGACATACCTGTTACATAGTAGTAATACTAAAATATACAGTTTTTAATTGCTTGTAATGTTAACACCATTAATTGGATAAATACAATTCAGAAAAAAACTATATACACACTATAATACACATTCAATGTAGGACTTTACAAAAAGGAAATATGTGACCCATGTCAAAATCTATAAGTGAATACGTCGATGGCAGCATGTGTAGATACAAGTCATATTCTCCAACTATTTTGCACCGCAAATCCATACTGACAGCATTCATTTGTGTATACGATCTGAGACTTGACGTCAAATCTCATGTCAAGTCTCAGATCGTGTACAATCACTTTTCTTTTGCAAGCTCTTTGATATAAAAAGCACCATTGAAAATATACACTGCAGACAGAAAATAAAAGACAAATGACCTAAGCAGATTTAAAATAGTTCCTTAGTGTAGAATCCATGGGAATCTGTGAGCATAACTTAGGCTGTTCCAAGAGATCTAGGGCTCCATTTTCGTCACCACTAAACCCCTTATCCCTAAACATCTTTCCCTTTTTTTACTTTGAATAGTTAAAATGGCCAGTCTACAAGCTCACAATGTGTCAATGTAGATTGGCTAGTTGAACTATTCAAAAATGTTTTTCAAAATAGTAAAAAAAAAAGGCAAAGAAGTTTAGGAATAAGGGGTTTAGCGGTGACGAAAATGGAGCCCATAGTCCCAAAGAAGGAAGGTCTCACCTGAGCTGCTGATGTGACAAAAGGGACAGCTGCTGTAGAAATGGGCTGGCTGCAGAGGAGTGGCTTCGTTATGAGAGAAGGTTCAGAAGGTGCCATAGGCTGCGATGGAGAGGAGATGGTCTCTTTTGGAACAGAAGGCTCAGCTATATCCACCTTCTTTACCTCACTGAATCAACACAGGAACACAACAAAAACAATGTTATTAACCCATTTAGACCGTAGGACGTGTGGAAACGTCATAGCTAATCCAACCGATGGATTGAGAGTACACGTCCTAGCGCATTTTCATTGATATCAAACGAGAGAAAAATATTCAGATTTTTTTTCTTTTTTTGGGGGGTTGGCCTCTCCTTCTGCACCATACTCCTTGCTGTTCGTGCATGCGCGTTGCCGTTCACTCCCCTGTTTACAGCTCAGAAAGAATGCCTCGTATCTCCTAATCTAGGGAGCTCTCCGTGGTTTTGACCAGATGGATATACTAAACTCTTCATTTCTGACTTCAACATGCCTCTCGTTCAAAATATGAAAGCGAGGGATTATTCAGCGACTTTATCGTAATCATAGCGAGGTAAGCAAGCAACATTATTCCTCCCGGTTTTTGTACGGAACGGAAGGGGGGGGCTTTCAAAGTAAAAGCTGCCATATCTGCGCGGCACCCCGAGCTGCTATTTTGAAAGAAATCCCGGCGCACAGTGAAATCCTCAGTGTTCATTTAATTCTCGAGTGCGTGTAAAAACCCATTTTGGACCATTGCACTTGCTCTTGGTTAGGGGAGGAAATGCATGCATACCTTGGCACTGGTGGCACTACTATAAGTGATGTCACGGGAGTTGATATTGGAGCTGTTGTTGTGGGGTTTGGCGTGCTCTGATCAGCTTCTGGGACTTGAGCGGCAGGAGTGTCATTCTTCACTTCTTTATTCTCAGACTGGAAGCGGAAACATTTGAAACGCATTACTTTGAGGTGAGAGCCATTGTTTGCAGGTATTGGGGCTATAATGAAGTGTTGGGTACAAGCCAAGAGTTTTGTCTTACCTTTTCAGACACCTTGATGCCACGCACAACATCTGACAGCCGTGTCTCCAGGACGGATTCTCCCTGTGTACTGACCACACACCCAGGCAACGGGGGGAAGTTGGAAGCTGCCAGGTCAAACTTCGGTGGCAGTACCTTGACCTCGGTCTGAGGGACAGGCTTCTACAAATCAGTATATTTTGGTAAATTAAAAACTAGCTTTAGCACAACTCAAACAAAGGAAAGGAGTTCGGAGTGGTGAAATCTACTGACCATCAAACGCTCATCCTCTCTCCTCCTCCTCATTCCTCGGTAGCTTCCTCTCCTTAAAAAATAAAAAAAAACTCAATCAAGATGATTTCTCTCTTAGCTCACAATGTTTACCTTTCGCCAGAAACGTTAACATGTCGGGAGCGAAGTGAGACAGTCACAAATGACAATCACATCCAAACCTCGGATGGATCAGAAAAACCATGGACAGCACACATAGTTTCAGAGGTATGAGGCATTGAAAATCCTACTTTGAACGGAGGTCTATGGGGGCCGTGATGGAGGTGACAGTGTCGTTGCCTAGCAACCGTACCAATGTTAAAAGCTGATTTTCTGCTAAACCGTTCCATATTTGATATATAGGTTTAGGTACGAACATGTACGTAGCTGGCAGATAACGTCCCTGGGGGAGGGGTATGAATATGTACGTAGATGGCAATAAAATAGTTAATGTTCACTGGGCTAAGTGAAAATACTACCTAGCCTATTATATATTTGGGATAAGAGTCTGCAAAATTCCATTATGCCACATTATACTTTTGCTCAATATTCACTGCTAAGTCACATTTCTGGTTGGTGTTTTAATGGCATTTAATGTGCAAGTTTGCCCACCTGCCCCGTCCAGCCATGCTCAGATCTCCATTGGGTATGGTAGTTAGTGGAAGGGTGTCTTTAAGGGTCAAGGAGGGGGTACAGACTGGCTCTGGGGTTGTGCCAACCATAACCCCTGTTGTGTTGGGGGACTGGGGGCTAGAAGGCCCAGGCAGATTATCCATCAGAGGGACAGGGGCTACAGATGGAGAAGGGGTCACATCACCAAGCCTGGGGTTGGTCTTCACATGGTTCCTGGGAAGAGTAAATCCACGTTAGTCATAATAGTACAAGTCAGCTTCACAAGCAAGCAATACTGTACATGTTCATTTTCCATGGCTATTTAAAGCAACAATCCCCTATGTCTGCACTTCAAGTGTCCAATCCAGTATCAGAAATAACCATTACTTTACCTAAATTCCCCATTAGCAGAGTACAGAGAACAACTCAAACCACTGCAGATGAGCTTGCTGTATCATACAGACAGACTAGTATAATTGTTTTTTTTGCCTAGCATTGCTGTCATGGCCGTACCTTAAAGTTACCTTTAGCTAAAAAATAATCACTATGTGCTTCTAGCCGCATTTTGATCACGGCATCACAACTAAACATTAGGTTATGTAGGTAACCCCGTGTTTTGACTATTCGGTGATATCTTTTCTGCCTAGTCGGGCCGAAATGAATAGGCCGAAAATGTATTTTTAGCCATTTTTGGCAGAATATTTTCCATTGTCCATTTGACTTTGTTTTACAGCATTGTTCTGCAGGAGTCTAGTCGTCTCTAGAACAAACAACTGGAGCAATCAGCACCATGTTTATCGTTTACATTTTATCTGCCTAATGTACTGTAATCTCAGCATCACTTCAAGTCTCCTGAAAAAGTAATGAATGAATGAATGAATGAATGAATGAATTAACTAAATGTTGAGAGAATAATGGCCATGTATGTATCAAAGATTTGATCATTTATACATCAAAGATTTGATCATTTATACCTGGAGGCACTGAGTACATTCTTTCTGGAATATAGGGGGACACTGTAGGAGAGGGAGGGTACAGAGTCAACTGGATATCAATACGATAAGAACAAAAGGTGTTCCTAATTTCTTTACCAACATTATCCACTACATTACATTGCCCGATATAATGCACATCTGACCATATCTATCCGAGTCACAAATAAACCAAGATTGGTGCCATTGGTGCTATTTTGTGTGTCCTGATGGCTGCTTGGCGCTAAATTATTTTCCGCAAGGACAAATAAAGCATCCATCACTGAGGGCTCTTGATACTATGTATACGTACTGGGTCCTGTTGAAGGGTCGCCCAACACTCATGGAGTTGGAGCCCACTTTGTAGGTCCCAGGGCTGCTGTAACCATTCACAAAACCACTGTTGGGGAATGGTGCCTGGATGAGAGATGGACAAGGCAGAGTCTAAATAGCAAATACACACTTAGCATAAGAAAGATCAGGAGAGAATATCTCTATAACAATGCAGATTTGAATATTATTTATTTCTTAACTTTACATTCTCAGAATAGATTACTTCTGACTGCCATCTAGAATGGATAAAATGCATATATGCTTAGATTACTTTCTACTCCTAGGTTCTTACCAGTGGTGTCTCAAAGTAGGGTGTGACTGATGCGTTCCAAGAAGGAGCCACCAGCGGGTACACAGGATACTGCTGCTGCTGCGGCTGCTGTTGCTGCTGCTGCTGAGAGTTATACACTTGCTGCATGTACATTGATGATGACCCATACTGTGACTGTGGCTGGGAATTCTGGTTGTACACACTGGAGTCCACATTTCGGTAGCCGTTTTTAGCAAAGAAGGTGTTGATGGCCTTAATACGAGCCTAGACAGAGAACAAGACAATAAAGTAAGTTAAAAAATAAAGTTTTTGGGGGGGTTATATCAATTCAATTTTCAATTCAAATGAGCTTTATTGGCATGAGAAAACATACGTTAACATTGCCAACGCAAGTGTCAAAATATAATAAAAACTGTTGAAAATTGGAAAAGTACATACAGTTGGAGGGGGTACAATGGGTACATCATTGTGTAAACAGAGCTATGTCACATTGCATCGTTATATACACGTTATACAGGGTATAGAAGATGTACCACCGACATCGAAACTACTTGCACCTTCAATAAAAAGGTTGAAATCGTCACAAGCTGCTCCACTGCCTTTCCTTACTGCTGTTGTTCCTGTGATGCACCAGACCTGACTTAGCTTTCCTTGGTTTGAGACGTGGTGACATGCACTCTCTTCCCAAGTAATGAATGATATAGCTCTGTCATATAGCTCTGTCCCCTCAGATCTCATAATCTCACGGTCATGAGGCCATAATACACTGCACTGACAGGAGAGGAGAGGTTTAGGAGGAATGGTGAAAAGGAGGAGTAGAAGAGAAAGACAGTAAAGAAGGTAGAACAAAATGAGAGATGGAGAAAGATGTAGAATTCCTCCCGGCCAGCCACAGTGCACATGGGTCCTTCCAAGCGCGATACTGATCATCACCGGGGCTTAGAAGTCAGATACTCAGAACCACTAACACTGTTACTTTCGTTTTTAATTAGCTGAGGAAGGCTTGACGCCGAAACGCATCCGTGTTTGCTGTGTCTGTCAACCGTGCGCATATACATTAAAGACTAAGTACCAGAATCACTTCGGACTTCAGAGTGCCGGCCATTACTTTCTTACTGTAAATCTTTGTGAGCCGTGCACCCGGCTCACAATTAGGACTGAATAGGAACCACGCCTCAGACAAATTGGAGCCCAGATGAAAGGGGACGCTTTATCAAACTAACTCTAAGGTCAATGTCACAGTATGATAGAGATATGGTGGATGAATGTTTGAGAAAAAAAGAACAGAGACTGCTAAATTACTTCCTACCTTATCAATCCTTGTGTAACCAACCAGCTCAAGGTCACTCCCTCCCCTGTGGCTCTAACAACAATTTATCCTGCTCCAACATACACGTCATCACTGTGCTGAAAATTAACTGCCACTGTGGCATTTGCTGGACTCCAAGCCCACCTCTGACAGGAAAATGTGGCAGCCAAAGTGGCAACAGAGATTGTTTGCCAAGTGGAAGGACAAAACAAGTCATTCCACTGTGTCTACGTTCCATTTAAAAGTCTATTTCCAACTGTGAACAAGATTACTGAATGTACTCTTGACACAAATTCTCGTTTGATCATTTGACTTGACATCCTTATTTATAATTGCCTTGTGAGCGGACAGTGGTTGTCCCAAACGCAACATTCCCATTTATTAAACATAACATGCCTATTAGGAGAAAATCAAGTCTTGCACATGTCACCGATGGTGTCATGTCACACTCTGACATCACTCTGTGATATCACAAGCTCACAACAGGTTACACATATATGGAGACTATTCTGGTGCATGGAGTGATGTGCAGAGTGGAATGTCAGTCAGTTCAGTGGATCTCCAAAAAATAGAAATAAATCTGCAAATCTCCATATACGAGTGGACCCTGATGTAATCAATATGATGTCATAGTACTGATGTGACATAGAATGGCCTAAACCTAAACCATGGACTCCATATTTGGAATAGTCTAACAACAGGTACAACGGTTATTGGGGAATAACCGTTGTACCTGTGCATTGTTCCCAACTTGGGTGGGCCACCAAGTAGGCCAAAATCGCTTATGATGATGATTAGATTGTGACATCTAACAAACTTAATCCAGACTCAATGATAACCCACATTAGGCCTAATGAACCCAAATCTGTGTACTCACCATGATTGGTTTTCCCTGAAACATTTTCACTTCTTCTCTTAGGTATCTGTAAGCCTACAAAAAGAAAGATATTGTTGCGATTAAAGGGATCATTCACTTTCGAACATGTTTGGGGTCATTTTATTGTCTACTCTTGCTTGTGTAAGTATTTACATATTTGATATTCATTCAGGCTATTGTAACTTCTGCATTAGAAGGACAATATCACTCACCAGATTATTTCCCCACCCAATGAATACAAGGTTCAAGGTTCAACATGGTGAAAATGGATTTTTGAAGTTACAATGGGTTTGTATAGGAAGGGGGTGTGTCAGATAAATAAAATTAATATCAAAATATTATAAATATCCAGCCAGAGTAGATGATAAAATGACTACAAACGTTTTGAAGTGAAATATCCCTTTAAATGTTACAATAATTGAATTCAATGGTTTACCAATAAATACATACCGGTAGTACAGTATTACAGTATATAAATGTTGTAATAATTAGATGAATTAAAGGTTCAGGGTGACACTGTAGCAATCTATTTGTAAACAATGAGATAAACAGTGATGATATTCAACAAAATATATACGATGCAATAAAACAGTTAACCAAATGTGATGAATAAGTAGCAATACCTGTTGTGCATCTGTATCCGATTGGAATGTTATGTACCAATTGTTGTTATGCGCAAATTCAACACTTATCACTTTCGGGCAATTGTCATTCCTAAAAAGGGCCCGGACTTCCTGTAGAAAGAGTTTTGATACAAACGCATGTAAGACAGGAACAGTGTTTGACATCTATTTGAGGCATGAGATAATGACCACAGCTAGTGAATCGTCCAAGTTTCAGTAGTTAGTTGACTGAACAACTACAAAGACATGCAAGGAGAATCAGCTGGACACATGAGTCACATAGGATTGTTTTGGTCTTGCAGTGTGGGCTCTATGTACCTCAACTGGTGTGCTCTCCGGAACCTCTCTCAGAATAATTATGCAGCGCTTGTGACTGGGCCGAACCTTCTCCCCCGTGTCATCAACTTGTACCATTGGAGAGGCTGCAACAGTAAAAGCACCAAGACTATTTAACCATCAACTGTGTCATTCTACCCAGAGCCATAGAGTAAGACAGAGTTACGACAACTCTGTTCACTTCATGGGGCCAGGCTCTTCTACATAGACTTCTATTGAATGGGGACAAACGGAAGTTTACGGAATGCATTGGAGTCTATGGGCTGAACCACATGACCAGGCTGTTTTCTGCCTCCTCAATGTCGTAACTCTGTCTTACTCTATGGCTCTGATTCTACCTTGTATCAACTGTATCATTCTACCTACTGCATATTAATGTCAAACTAAGCTGAACTTCACGGCTAATTAAATCCAATTGAAACAGCTCATTCTTTAAGTGTCCATCTTATCTTTGCGTTTACGCTATAGCATACAGTAGTTTATTGTCATTGTAACTCAATACAGCTAAATAAAAGTAAGCCATGTGGGCCATAGGGCTGAGCCTATCTCCTGTTTCTGTAGCATGATGCAGGTAGATATACAAGTACACCCCTTAATCTGGACATGACACTAGTATGTCCCTGCTAAATAAATTACCTCACATAAATATTGGAACTGAAACCAAAGGAGACTTTTTAAAAGACTTAAAATATTATTCATATTTTGGCAAACCCCAAAACCCTGTACCTCGTAGAATATCCAGAATAAGGTCCATGTCTGTGGTGAGGACCTTTATGTCCTCCATGCAGGCGATGGTCCAGATGGGAACAAACTGATCACTGTCCATTTGGGAGATCAGATACAGGTCTTTGGACAGGTTCTCTCTGCACAAGAAACATTTCACAGTGTCAAGTTTGTCAACCACAAATTACTTGCCCCTACAGCATACAGGCTACAATACAGTACTCTCACGCAAAAAGGTAGTGTCAAATATATTTTAAAACAAAGGTTTGTAGTTATAAAGTTAAATATATACATTCTAATAGTAATCATCTCCCGGTCTCTCCAGCTCTTAAATTAATAAACAGAAAATACTTTTTCCCGGTGGGTTGGCCATTTCATCCAATCAAGAAAAAAAGACCCATTATCAACTTCAAATATATTGTATAGTGTTCCAGTTCAATTTTTTTGCTCGCTTCTTTGTATTATCACTTACAATTTCACTTGTTCATATAATATCCTGAATTAGTTCTGTCTCCCATTTGCATCAAATTGGAATTCAGACCTGAAAATGTATCTGTTTACTAAAGAGCTGGAGAGACAGGGAGAGCCTGTTACTGAACAAATACTTGTATTGTGTATAACAATGACTACTATGAGAATTTTTTTTGCACTATTCTCTGCACCTAGTTGGTGTGTGAAATTCCCAGATCAGCAGTTTCTGAAATACCATGCCACATTCAATGTCACTTGAATCACCTTTCTTCATTCTGATGCTTCTACACTACAGGCCTAAACAATTTGTGCAGGATCTGACCAAAATACGATGCTATATATAGTATATATTGGCGTCCTTATTTAACACTTATGATGCTGCCAGAGTTTTTCAAAATAAAGGCGCTAGAGTGCCAAGCAGATGGGCAGATTTTACTCTGAAAAGCCCCACCTTTCCTTTTCCCCCTAAACCGGGAGGTATAATCTTCCATTACTACCTAGCGCTGTCAAGTCTCATCTCTCTTTAGAAGCATTTATATTCCCAACGAGATGCTTGGTTAAGTCAGAAATTAGGACAGAACATAGGTGTTCTGATCAAAACCATGGACAGCGATGTTTTGCGTATGCGCATAACATGTCCAGGGGCGCTGAACAAGGCGTTGCCTAGCAACGAGAGCTGTCAAAATAAATTACAGCGATCCAGTTTTATTTTTATTTTTTTTGCTACTCACCAACACAAAGGCGGGTTGTGTTATTTTCACCGGAGGAAAAATATTCTCTATGAGGCAATTCTCTGGGCAATATCGGTAGAAGGCGCAGTGGAGTAACTAAGTATTTTTTTTCCGGTGGAAACAAAATCCCCTTTTGGCCAAAAAGTACAGTTTATACGTGTGGTGGGGGGCTCAGAGTGCGTGAAGTAGGCTTTCTAATGACACAACCCGCCTTTGTTTTGGTGAGTAGCAAAAACGTTATTTTTATTTACGCTAAAGAGGAGAGGCTGGTCTGCATTCATGCGAGCGGCGGAAGTTGAGAGTAACATAGCTCTAGCTCTAGATGATGTGTACAGAAATTAAAGTACAATACAATATAACACTCATAGGGAGACATAAGGGAGTATTTGAAACTGAGCAGTGCGATCCCGTTTTATATAATAAAAAAGGACCTAAAGACGCGTATTCACGTCCTTAGCACCCCACATTTTTATTGAGAGGACGTGTATACATGTTTTTAGCACAAAAGGTGTTAACTCTATCCATTGCTTCCTCACTCACCTTGAGAAGCAGAACTCCAGGCGTTTCTTCAGAGACTCCCTCAGGTTCTCCGCAGACAACGGAGCCTCCACAGACGCCTCCCCATCCATTGCTGGTGCAGTCGGCTGGTCAAAGAGGGGATAGCCTATCTCAGGCTGGCCATTCATGACACCCTCTGGAGGTACAAGGGCATTGCCCTCAGAGCCACCTGAATGCTCTGTGCTGTGTCCTTTGCCTCCAGAAGAGGGGGCCTCCGAGTAACCTGTGATCGAAGAACAAAGGAGGAACTTAACCGTAAAGGTTTAACAATGCTACTAACTGTATTAAATAAGACCTGAAGATCTGATCCAGGTATATGATTACTTCAATAGATCAAAGATTTTCATTGCATAAATCCAAAATAACAAGGATTTGATTTTCAGAGAGAACTACACGCGGGTAAAGACCTGTGGATTTGTCACAGGGGGTCATATCCATGCAGATTCTGATAAGAGTTACATGGATGTGAGGTTAGAGATATAACTTTATTATTATAAAGTTGATAAACATCCAATTCATGGAGATCAGGCCCTACCTTGAGTCATCTCAGCAGAAGGGGAGGTCTGAAGCCAGTGGGAGCCCTCTGTCCCCTCTGAGGTGTCGTGCTGGGGGGTAGGGATCTCTTGCCACACTTTGGCGTTTGGGTTCAAGCCTGCTCCCTTTGTGGTGACCTTCATAATTAGCATTTAGCAAACAACACAAAGACCTTGAGTTATTTGCTCTGTGGCATAATGTTGTAGCATAAAATGACAAATACAATACAATGATTTTCTTGTAACATCTTGTAAAATAACCTTACATGGTAACAATTACAACAATAGCAGGCTTTTCCTTTGCTTCCCTATTGGCATTTGGCAACCAGACGTTTTAAAAATAGTAAAGCTTTTAAAAGAGATAATCTGATTAGTATCAGTCACTCAAAACAAGTCTCCCTATTTAAACCTAGAACAAGTTGTATACCTACTAAGTTTGCCAGTGTCACCAAATTGAAACTTCTAATCAGTCTACTCTAGCCAATCTATGCATATTATAGGTATTTGAAATATATTATAGTATACAATTATGACCAACATGCAGTCACAAATTAATTTGTGGTGTGGATGCAACAAAACAAAAGCTAAGAGCAATTTCATGTGATTTCTATTAAAACGGATGACATACCTCAACAAATAATTGTGCCTATGCATTATGCTTTCCCCACACTTCAAGGCTTTAACACCGTCCACCAGCACCACATGAAATAAATGTATCAGTTATAGTCCTAGATCCGTCACACTGAAGTTTCCTACAGGTTCCAAGGTTCGCTTGAGACCGCATGACACCAGAAGCCATTGGTCTGAGGAGTCTTGTTACCAAAGTGAATTTGACCCCGCCTCAAGTCACATGTACTGGCACACCATCAATGGGGGTAAGAGCAGGTCTCAGTCTCATTGAGTAAAGTGAGGTGAATATGTATTCGACCAATGCTTCCTAGTCAACACATACGATGTACAAAAATAATATGAAGCTACAGATTATATATGAAAACGTGCGTACTACTAAGTAACTAAGCTAGTATAAAGCTACCTTCTATCTAACACAAGTTGTGTTGGCCTAAATCAGCAGCAGTCTTGTGTGAATAGGTTACGAACTGACGTCACTCAACTTTCCCCATTTGGCAGCACTAGTACAAGCAGAGAACAAGCACATGGTGACTGACTGATCCGCACTCCTTTTAATTGAAATGTATATGGTGGTCCTGCTAATGCTGAAATAAAGTAGTCATCAGTGGAACGCTACATAACTAACGTTAAATACTTTATTTATTATATATACTTCTGTTCAGCATTACAATAATCATGTAAAACATTAGAATAATTTTTGCCACGTGTTGACTTATATCCACATACACAACATTGGCACTGCAGTAAAAGTGGAGTGGTGTGAGACTTGGATAATGTTGGCGTTCAGTCACTTCAGTGAGTCACTTCATAGTAATAACCAAACCATCAACATACGGTTCTTCTTCAAACACCTGCCATTTAGCTCGCTATGCTAACAAGAAAGACCGGTTGAAACCGGCCGCTTTGACGTTTGCCAACAGTTGCCTGCGTGGTGGCTGGTGGTCAAGAAAACGTTCTAATATTAGAGTGATGGTTATAAATTAATGTACACGTTGGACCGGGTCAACGACCGGGGTTAAAAAAACATGGACCCCGATATAAACTTCCAACGGCTGCTGGTGTTCAGTCAGTCAGTCAGTATGACATTACTTCAGGGCTGCAGCTTTAGCTATCTCGGCTACACGAGCACAAGCACGAGGAGTGGTGCATGGTTTTACTTTCTAGTCGTACAGCCAGGCGGTGTCGCGCGTCGAGAATAGCCCCGATCTGCAAGCTCACAGCGCGGTGCGCGTGCGACGCGATGTGAGCTTGTAGATCGGGGCTATTGTCGAAGCGCGACACCGCCGCACGACCAAAGCAGGGTTGGTTGGAGCTGCTCAGCTTGCAATGCTTGGTGGGGGAGGAGGAAACAGGTTGTCGTTATAACAAGTTAGCTAACTGGCTAGCAGCTCCAATGCACGTACACTTCTACTACCGTCCACCACCGCCAGTAAACTCACTCACCATGCCGCTTTTAGACTCTCGGGCGTCCACTTCTTCCCCTGTTGTTCCTTCTCGGGTATAATAAAAGATCTCGCCGGATTATTTCTGCGGTGGTTGCCTGCTCCTCTAGTCCTCCTGACAGCACTGCACAAGATTGATACACCCGACCCGCCGCGTGTGTGTGCGTGCGTGCGCCGCAGGCAGCTCACCCTCCTCCACACAGCACAGCACAGCAGCTCACCTTCCTCCTCAAACGACCCGTGCCGTGTCGTGCCCGTCTAAAACAGCCTTTAATTTAACAAGCCGCTCGAGAGCCTCGCTCAAACTTGCTCATTTACCAGGTTCGTAATGCATTGCCAAAATGTGACTACCGTTAAACACTTTATGTTATGCACATCTAAAAATATAATCTAAATCTCTCTTAAGTCGAACGGCTCGTCAGTTCGCTCGCTGACAGGCAGCTTCCTTCCTTCCCCAGACAGACAATGTTACCGCCTCCATCCCCCTTTCCCTAGCAACAGCGCAACAACGCGCCAAGCGCCGCATAGCAACGGAACCAAGCAAGCGCAACACACAGCGACATGACAGACAGCCCAGGAGGAGTGAGTCGGCAGCATGGGCACGGCTGCAGCGGCAGCCGGGAGGGGAGAAGGACAGAGACAGAGCTCGTTTTATTTTATCGAGGGCAATTGTTTTAATAAAGTGGCCATTTGATTTGGCTGTTGGTAAACTTATCAGCACTGGAATGGCAATTGAAAATCTGATAATTTGGTATGATGGTAATTGGTAAGGTTAGCCTAAGATTTACTCTCGTAGTAGCTCGTGGCAGCGGTGGCCGAACGGATAGCGGCGCGGTCTAGATACCGGAAGGTTCCCAGTTCGAACCAGCCGTCCGACACGTTAAAATTACCACCGCTGAAATGCCCTTGAACAAGGCATCAACCACTACGATGAAATGTGTTCTATGAGCAGGGCCTGGCTGGAAACAAGTTCTTGAGCTTAGCCCAGATACCCTGGGTAAATATAGATTTCATTTCATTTCAGCTCATAGCTCTAATGCAGAGTGCAACGACAGCAAGAGCAGTAAGGCTATGGACCAGACTCAGAGCTACTCTCGTAGATGTATTTATCGATTCATCTACATCTACGAGTCTAAAATGCTCTAAATCTTAGGCTAGTAACCGGTAAGGTGTGTACCACTCTTTGCTAGTAGGCCTACTTTGCTATTAGTAATCATAATAAGGGAAGGGTGCAACAGTTAATCAAAAGTAATCGATTTAATCGATTATGAAAAGTAGGCTAATCGATTGACATGTGAGAATAAAACAAAGCTGATTAGCTGAGCTAAAGATGATTAACACGGGTAATCAATTTGTTATATTTTTTATATAAACTAAATAAAATAAATAATCACAATTATTCTAAAAAGTAATGCGATAGAATAATCGCTAAGAAATGTAATTCTAGATGCAGCCCTTATGATCAACTTCATATTTTGCTCAAGCTAAACTTTAGCCATATTATTTGTCACGTAAGGATATTACTGAATTACTCCCTAAAAATCAGATGGCTACAGTTGATTCAGAACGCTGCTGCTCAAGACCAAATACCAAGAAAGTGGAGCATATCAGTTCCTGTACTTAGTTCCCTACTGGCTCCCAGTGTCAGTTCAAAAATAAATATAAGCTGTTTGTCCCTAAATGTATTAGGGCCCAAATACATTTCTGATATTGTATGATATCAAACCATCCAATCTCTCAGGTCATCTGTGAAAGATCTGCTTTCTGTTCCTAAAACCAAAAATAAACCTGGGGATGCAGCATATCTTTTATGCACCACATATCTGGAACAAACTCCCAGTCTGCTGCCACACAATTTCTTTTAAAACAGAACCAAAGACCTTTTGGTTTGCCTTTGAGTTAGGATACCTTTCTCTTCTGCACTGTACATAACTATATCTTTTACTTTTGTTTTACGTCTGTTTATACAATGTTATTGTATAAATTGTGTTTCCTTTGCTTGATGTTAAATCACATTTAATTGCCTTAAATGTGCTGTACAAAAACTGCCTTGCCTATACTGTATATTAATCTGTTTTGTGTATGGAAAACACCTGCAACATCAATGAGACATGAACTTTATTAGTTTTAGGTATATACACAACACCTTAACATTAGTAAAACAAAGTAACTTGTCAGATATGAGGAAGAAGAAAGCAGAACAAAACAAAACACTACCCTTATCAGTGGGAAAGAAGCAAAAACTATCCTTATCTTAGACAGTAGACCATCAGCAGTAAAATAGTGCTGTCTATTAAGGGCACAAGCATGTTGTAAGGCGCCTTCCTGAAGGTTGTGACAGTGTATGAGGACATTCCATTAGCACCTACTGTACTAGTACTACAATTCTTAAATTTGAAGATTTTGCTTATTTTTAAGACCAATGATGATATCCAATTGTTTCCTACGCTGAATTTAACCTATCCACTTCATTGCATACCAATAGCATAGATAACTAACCAGTTTTGTACAGTCAGTAACTTTAGTTACATTGCATTATTCCTGGGTATTTGTATTATTCCTGGGTATTTATCCCCCTGTTAATATACAACACCACATAGATGGTAGATATTTACTGTAAAACAGAATTTCAAAAGGTTCCAGAGAATCACAAAGACATGTTGCAGATGTTCTGATTAAGCCGGACATGTTGCAGATGTTCTGATTAAGCCTTAGTAGCTCCTGCTGACTGTGATGCCTGCTGACTGTTTTGTAATTGCTGGAATTTCATGTTCATTACTTCCATCACAGCTGAAAAAACAAAACACAATGTTGCAGTTTGAGTTTGTTGCATTCATATTGGCCTAAAGATATACAGACTTGCAGACATATATAGGCACATTATCCTTTCATGTTTGTGTTGACTTCTAAAACTGGTTTTCCTCTTAACACATTTTGGGCGGGAACCCTTTTTGGTGTAGCTTTTGAAAAATAGCAGATCTACAAGCTCATAGCGCACCACCGAGTGGCACGCTACGAGCTTGTAGGTCTGCTATTTTTGAAAAATCGAAGAACCACTGACATAGAAACATAGCTTTTTCAGAAAACTGTCAGGATGTAGAAGACAGTAGGTCTTAAGTACATCTTGAACAATTTTGAAGAATGGAACATCTTCAGTCCAGTAAATGTTTTTAGAATTTCCAAGTATCAAATTATACATCTAGAAAAGGTATGAGCTTAAATATAAGGAAACAAACTACAATTAATTTAACCTTGCTTACCTTGTTTCATGGCATGTTTTTCCTGTAGAGGTGGCTGAATTTTCTCTATCTGCTTTGTGAGGAAGTCTATTTTGCGTTTGAAGAATTTCTTTGACTCTTCCACATTCTTCAGGGTCAGATGGTGAAGAGAAGAACAAACAGTTTCATTCCATTAAATAAGTTCCACTTATTAACATTTACTTATGTTAATACTAATTAATAATAAGTTAATACTAATACTTATGTATTAGTCAACACCAAAATCGTAAAGTTGCAAAAGATAAGACTCCTCAGTCAGTGTGTGCTTTCCATGCTTGAATACTGAGATTGATTATGCCCAACTAACATCTTCAAATGGCTTTGTAGGATTTCAAATCAACATCAAACGTATTTACCTTTTCAACATAGTATCCTGTTCCCACATCCACTAAAACATGATCCACGTCATTTAATGTTCCAGGGACATACATCTGAGAGGAAGTGATGCTAAGGATTATGTTGTATAATCTAAAAATATGTATAATCTAAATTATCTAATTCAAACCACAAAAGTAAATGCAAACATTGTCAATTTGTCAGGGAGAACAGCTGCAGCTGACAATATATTTAAAAGGCAAATGGGAAGATTTCCTGGACATTGACATTATAGATAGAATATCTAGACATTACACCTGGAGATTGTCTAGAGGTAAGCTAAGCAAGTGTCATAAGGTATCAACAGCAAAATACTATTGGATACTGAGATGGCATTTCCCCTTTCAATTTGGACACTGGTACTTATTTATTTTTCTTCATCAATGTGTCTATTTCCTTTGTTGAGTCTACTTGTTGGGGTCAAGTTATGTGGTTAAATTTGCTAACGTTTAATTGTTTAAATCGGTAATGCATGAAAAACAACCTTCTATAAAGACTTGGCTGAAACTTCAATGGACAACTATAAGTGTAGACTTCACTACACAGCTACTACAGTTCAAACCATGTGTTTTAACATTATTTAGGATACAGAGCTGGTGAGAGGCACGAGTACTTCTTTTCCTGTAAAGAGAGAAAAAACAAAATCAGTATGACTTCAACCTTAGAGTACAGCAAAAATGGCAGCTCTACAAGCTTGTGTCACTCAGTGAGCTTGTAGATGAGGTATTTTCAGCAAAGATTTGGTAGAGGGGAAAAGGAGGGGACAGACTATAGACCCTTGGGGGTCCCCCACTCCCCAGTAAACAACCGCCAAACCTCTGACAATACGCAACAGCACAAAATTGCAGAAGGCTTCACCAAAACAACTCAAACTTAAAAATTACAAAAATAGGGGGAAAAAAATTAAGGGGAGGGGCAACATACAATTTGTCTATAGAGCTCATGCCACATACTCCAAGTGTTCTCACGGCAATTATAGTGCTTTGAGTGGAAAATCTCTATATATTTACACCATTATGTTTAGTGTACACTCTGACTAAATCTCCCCCTTCTTATTCACAACTGAAGGTCAGGGCAAGTACGTGCATTTTAAAGAATCAATCTGCATTAAATAATGGCACAATATCTTTTCCACTCAATGAAAATGTTTGGTTTCACTAAACTTGGATTATGCAGCAGACTTGAACAGGGCCTTCATTGGTCCTTTTCTAACTTCAAAGGAATGACTAGCCCCTTTCGGGACCCTCGGTTACCTTTTCTGAATTTTCAACAGCGGTACCCTAGGGTCCCTCATCGGTTATTCCACCCTCCATAGGACGCAGATTTATATACTCTCTGTTTACGGAGACCTGCTCGGTCACTTGAGTGTTGGTGAGATGTTTCAAAGATGCATACAATAGCTTTAGGAGACCGCAGAAACGTGTGCGAAAAGGAGCTAATCAGAGTAGTATTTTTAATCTTTTTTTAAAGTTTTGGCTTCTCTGAAATTCTCTCTTCCTCACTTCCCATGTCCCGCCCATAGAGTATGAAGAAGGATAGAGACTGATCTGGTGCGAAGCTCCGCCCCCTCCGCTATTCATGTCAGTGGAAGTTGCTCAGTGGCGTTTTGAAGCACCCGGAAGGACCATCTCAAAACGTCTACTTCCGCATTGGACCACCAAATTTTGGTGGTCCAATGCGGAAGTGCAACAGAGCGCTCAATGTTAAAGCCCAGCTGCACGGGGTTTCCCGGTCATGAATCCACAGGTCCGCCTGTAGTCCCTCCTCTTACCACTAGGGCCCAGTGCTTCAACGTTGGAGTGCCTCACTGGCCCCTTGGTCCCGCCTCCCACGACACAACAGCATTATAAACATCCTGCATGTACGTGGTCGGCCAAACAGAGGCAGTAACTAGGACGTGCAGCTAGCCAGTCTCAGTGCGGGAGGCGGTACAATGGGAAGTCAACAAGGAAGTCAAGGAAGAGAGAGAAGTTCAGCAAAGCTAAATTTCAAAAAAAGATTAAAAATACATAACGGCAACTCCGATTAGCGCCTTTTCGCACACGTTTCTGCGGTCTCCTAAAGCCGTTGTATGCATCTTTGAATCATCTCACCAACACTCAAGCGACCGAGCAGGTCTCCGTGAACAGAGTAGGTAAATCTACGTCCTATGGAGAGTGGAATAACCGATGAGGGACCCTAGGGTACCGCCATCCAAAATTCAGAAAAGGTAACCGAGGGTTCCGAAAGGGGCTAAAGAATGACTTGACATGAGTCATTTTGGAGACGGCTGCTAGTTGTGTCATCTGTGCTACAAAGTAACTTTACCTGCGTTTCAATTGGTATGCAAGTGAGTAGCTATTGACAAAATGTTAATGTTGCAGAGGAGACGGTAAGGTTTTCATACACAATTTGAAAAACTTGCAATAAACATAATGCTGTGTACTGCCATGGTGTAACAAACGTGATCTCATATTTTTATCTAGAATCTGCAGTTCAGAAAGTTGTGTTACACTCCAAAAGCATTTGCTCAATATGCAATATATAGAGTAGGCCTACCTTGTTATAGGCATTTCAAATGTTATATAAAATCTGCAGTATTACATTTTACTACACTTTTGGTAGTCAGATTTAGCTTATTTCATGACACATTTTTCTCGTGGGACAGGAAAACATTGCACGTTGTACTGCCTGATTTCCATGTGTAAACGCAAAAGTACTCCTTATGGCTTTAAGAATTAATTATTCAAGGTACATACATAGTGTTAAATTCATACACCTTGATCAACGTCATCAACTGTACATCGGATATAACTGTTCAGTCTGTGGAAATCTCAAAGCAAATCATTCCAGACATTAAAACAACACAAACTGTTTTCTGGTATGGTATCCCAGTCCGGTCTTTGGTGGTTGGCTGCAAGAAGTAATGCTGGTCTAGTAAATAAATGATGTTTGTATTCAGTTTCTTACCTTCATTGGCTTTGTTCAAGACGTTTAAATTGTCTTTGGCTTCAACATACTTGGTTTGGACAACTTTAAGCTGACCTATCGAAGACGTCAAAAACTCAATTTCCTATAAAAGAGAAGATCACAGCATAACTATAGATTAGAATCAAATCAAGTAACACATCCATTGTCATGTAATGATCACATCCTACACCAAAACGTGGCACATAGAAAACGAATTCGGTAGCACATCAAATGATAAAAGGCAATCCTTTGTTAAAAATGCAATCAACAGTTACAAAATTCTAGGACCAAAATAATATGGATCTGCTGGAGACAAACATTTTCCGGGTGTGACCGGTCTGGTTAGCTTGCTACCGAGCCCCCTTTATCCATTATGCTAACGTTTACTACCCGACGTAACACATTTATATTCGCGTTGTCGCCCCCAACATTTCACACCCCATAAAATATATTATGAAGTTCATATACTTGATCAAGTTGGGATTTCAGTCCCTCTAGTTGAGGGAGAGAAAGCTCTGTGAGATTCACTGCCATGTTGAAAACGTGAAACAAAATGACCCCCCTGTCCTGTGTGCTAAAGTATTTCCGGGTTGAACTACCAACGATCAGGAACATATCGCCCCCCTCTGGGGATATTGGGAAGTGTTCTTAATCCTTGTCCTTGCTCAAGAATGCACCAGTGCCACTGCTGACATATCTACTAGGCTACTATTACTACTAGATATTCATTGTAGGGTTAAGAGCGAAAGGGTTAGGTGTGGAAAAAAGGTGTCAAGAAACCCTGTCAGATATCTTGACTTTTTGGGAGATTTTAATATTTTTACAAAGTCAGGTTTCCCAAATTGTGTTTACCATTAACCAATTATTTGTCTGTTGTGACATTCACATCTTTGAATACCGGTACATTTATGTGTGTATATTTATTATCTAAAGTTTAATATGGTATTCAACTTTTGTAAATATGGTGTCTCACCCAACCCAACCAATTATTGACAATTTAGTCAACAGATACCTAAAATGTCAGAGAGGGATTAGTAGAGATCATTAATTTAGGTGTGGTTGCGCTCGGGTGTTGCAGTGCAGTCTGAAGATAGCAGATCTACAAGCTCACATGTTGCATTTCAGCATTCAAGTTGCAACAAAGTATAAAAATCAGGCATTAAAACACCTTCATGGGATTCATGGCACACCAAGATATATTTGTCAACAAAATAAACTGTAGATTTAGTCAACTAAAACTAGACTAACACCAAAACATTTCTGATGACTAAAACAATTAAGGAATTTTATTCAAAAGACTGACTAAAATGAAATAAAAAATGTGCTGTCAAAACACTGCATTGAAAAGCACTATTCGGCAGTGCTCAGGGTTAGTGGCCAGATGGTAACCGCAAGGTCGCCAGTTCGAACCCGGGCTCCAGAGTTAGTGTTGAAGTGTCCTTGAGCAAGACACTGAACCCCTAATTGCTCCTGATGTGCAGCTTGGTGCCTTGCATGGTTTCCTGTGAATGGGTGAATGTAATGCACAATCCATGCAAAGCTATAAAAATGCACCATTTTATTTATTTATCACTATGATGTAAAAAAAAAAAAAAAAGAAAAGCAGGGATTTGTATGTGCTTGCAAAAATCTAAGAATGTTTCAGTGAAATATGACATGGTAGAAGGGATGTTGAAATCGGCAAAGAAATTCTTTATTAATTTGCAATACATTTCTTTACAGAATACATACCTCAATAAAATAGAAATTACTTAAAATTGAAAAATAAAATCTGTATTGGATACAACGCAAACTATGACTTAAATAAAAACAAGCTGTATTGGATAGAGCGCAAAAATATAAATCTTTTTAAAGGACAACTTTAGTTATTTTTTTCAACCAAGGGTCATGTTTTAGGTTATTAGAGAAAGTAAGAGTTCATTTCTTCTGAAACAAACTAATTAAACAAATTAACATAAAACATAAACCTTGGTTAAAACAAAAGTAAAATGAATTTAAATTCTCAGGTAAAATTACTTAGATTAGAATCTAGTCATGTTTGAAAGGGGCATAAAATAATCATGTTTCATTTCAGATGGATTGGTAGGCCATAGACCACAGGTGCAGCTCCCGTTAAAGATTTAAGCATTGGGGCCTGACGGGCATCTTCCATATGTTCCAACAGTGGAGATCCAGACCCAGCAGCGAACCAAGGCTCCAGCAAAGCTTTAGCGAAGCGGTTGATGTCCTTGTCTGTCACATCCCACAGGTTTCCCAAAACTAATGGACTGCAAGGGAAAAAGGGAAGGTAAGTAATCATGTACTTTAACTACCTTTAGAATGTTTAGTGATGGACAATACTGTCCATTTCCTCATCTCCATGCCCATGTTACACACTTAACAGTTGTAAGAGTTCATTACACTGGATATTTTAGATTGTAGGTAATCTTACCAGCCTGCATTAAGGTAATTGAGAACGATGCCCACTGCCTCCATCTCCCCAAGCACTGCGAGAGCGCCACTGCTGCATCCAATGAGTAGGGAGGCTGCCCTCATTTCCTCCTTCTGGAGACACGTACTACCCAGATAGCTTGCCCCTGCACCATGCCCCATGAAGCTACAGCAACAAACAGTGTAGAAAACAATGCATCACAAAAACATGATGCTGTGATTATTATTATTATGTTTATTTTCTGTTTTTTATTAATTATTTTAGTAGCTCCATTTCTGAACTCCATTTCATAACGGTCAGTAACAGGGGTCTCCCATCTTTGCAGTTCTTTAGTAAAGAAAGCAGGTGGGACGCCAATTTCATCCAGTCAGGAGAGAGAACCCCTTTATCAGTTTAAATCTTTCATGTTTGTGTCCCAATTATGTCTGTTCATTTGTTTCATGCCTTCAAATTTCACTTATTTTGTAACCTGTTCTCCCTCCTGATTGGATGAAATTGGTATGCAGTCTATCCTTTCACTCACATGTAGAGATCTTTGGTAGTTATAGCTTCCTGTAGTTGATCAGATTCGGGAACAACACCAGACAACCCCTGCCAACCCATGCTGGTAAAAAAGGGAAATAAGAAAAAAAACATAAAGCAATGTTCAAGACAAACCAACAAACATTCCCTGCCTATGTGTCACATGAGCAGTTCTCTCACCTACAAAACCAGTCTTTGAAGTTCGCCTCAATGTCAACAAGATCACCTGCAGGATTAAGTAGGTAGAACACCTTCGTAGCATCCACACCATGTGTCGGGGGACACCGAAGGGCAGACTAGGCGGGAAGAGAGTTCAACACTGAAATCTACATCTGTTTAAATACACCAAACAAACATCTACAGAATGTAGCATTCTGTGGCTGGGTGAAGGAGTTTAATCTCACCTGATTCCGGACACACTGTCCAAGTACAAACTCTAGAGAAGGCATGCGGGAAACAGAGCATGGCAAGAGACAAGAGATGCTTTCCCATGGTAGCTGCTGGAGGTACTGTATAGGGAAAGGGGTAAAGGTCAATACTAGATGTGTGAATGACCAAAATATTTGTAAGAATTCATTGATAATTCAACTTTTCATCCATCTTCAACCGCCATAGACAAGTAGGAACTAATATTGCATACCGAGTAGGGGTCTTCAACTTTTGATTGTAAGGTCATGATTTGATTTTCAAAACATCCTTTTTTACAGCACAACGTTTACTTTATATATATATATATATATATATATATATATATATATATTATAATTTATTGTTAGACTATCGAGTCTTGAATCTCAATAAGTAACTTTTGTTTGAATATTGAATCTCAATAAGTAACTTTTGTTTGAATAATAAACAAGTGAAGTGAGGGGCGCTCACTTCACACATCATTATGACGTAAAATAGACACCATTTGCTCAGACACTATGTAAAATTCTCCATTCATTGTCAAGGGAATGTAATGTTTGTGTAGGACAAGTTTGTTAACATACACTAAAAGCTGGATATCAGAGGGGCTAGCGCCCCTCAACGATGTAATATTAACTACAGTATATCAACTTTTATGCCCCAACAACTGTCATTTTCTGAATATTCTTTATGAAGAAAAACTTTTAAGTGGTTATGACTGCCTTCCAAAGTTGTGGGCCCTGGGTAGGCAACCTGGCCTGGCAGAGCTCTGCGCTGAGGAGCACACTGTTAAATGCAATCAATTGTACATGGCTCAGCAGCCCTTCAGCAACTCCTGCCTTCACATCACATTTGAACACAAGTGTGTTGCCAGCGATCTGCTTGGAGAACGCTGGAGTTAAACATTTAATCAGCGTTACAGAACCACGTTACAAAGTGCCACCACTGAAAAGGGTTGAATGTTACCCATTGTGCTCGTTATTTCTAGAGCACTGCCCGCGGGTCGAATGGTGTGGGGGTTTGGGTCTAAAAGAGAATGGAATTGACTGAAGTAGCAGAAAGGACAATGGCACCGCCCTGGAGATGGGCCAAGAATAAGGTGAATACACTCTGACAGACTATACACATTGTATCGATAATATTTAGAGGACAATAGTGAATCAGAAGAGTCAGCAGTGAAGACGACAAACCTTGTCTAGGATAAGAACCACATGGCCCTCAGGTTCATTTCTGAATCTCAGCCGAGACACTGCTGCCTGTAGTAGGTCGGAAACCTCCTCCCCCCTCTGTGGGCACACACCCATGGCAAACATTTCCTGGTCTCCATGGGAGAGCAAGGGAGATGCAGACAACATGACCTAGAAACACGGATCAATGTCAATATTTATGTACAGATTAAAGTGATGGGTGCATTGGGTGGTCATCTTAATGCTCCACTGAGCAGATACCAATGACACAGAATGAACAAGGTGCGTGAAGGCAATCGTACCTTCAACATCTCCTCACTGACAGTTACTCCTTGTGCACTCAAGGCCTTGTGCATGTTCTTCACCTGGATTGGCAGTTCAGGATCAGATGTAAGGGGTAAAAGGAGACTCCGCCAGCAGCCAAGTAAATCGTTCATGTCCTCCAACAGCCTCTGAGATGAAGGTGTCATAGGAGGGATGGGTGAGGTTTTTGGTTATTTTGGTGTTGCTTGTTGTTCTCCATTCATAAGCCCAACAAGACGTGTGAAGCCTGACATCTAATGGTAAAAAGCAGTGTACTGGACTGGTCATCATCTGCAATTGGTTAGTGTTGATGCCTCTTGATGTCACCCTCTGTACAGTGCAACAGATAAGTGACCTGGACTTGGAGTTAATTTTAGTTACTGTGTAGCAAGAGTACATCAATTGTTGCATTACAGGTGGGTTAATTTATTTGGGCTACAGATTCCAGGCATCACATTTCATGTGCTAAAAATAGTAACATGTCATTTTAGTGCACTTGTTGCTCTCACATACCTTCATGCGAGCATCAAGATCTCTGCGTTTCCGCCACCACGTGGTCTTATCCAAGCAGCCGTCTTTACTGGACATTTCAATCTTGAGATTATGCAGCTCCTGCACAAGCGAACTGATGGGGCGCTACACAAGATGCAGGGAGAGAGGAAAACACCCTGGATCAGAGATGATAACCTGAATACTCGTTGTACAATTACATTGATTAAACCTTATTTCAACCCTTTAATTTAGAATAAAAACACAGCATTTTACTTGAATTGAATGAAACTAAGCTGATGTCTTTGGGTTATTGATTAGGCCATTATGCAGTTGGTAAAAGATGGCAAGATTGAGAGAATGGATAAGCCACAGGAAAGAAAGTGATTTTTTTCACCTGTTGCTGGGAGGTGGGAATGTGAACAGTGATGGGAGAAGATCCCTTCTCAAGACGTGACAACAGGATTGTGTCACCCGTCTCCCCAGGTTTTACGCCTACCACAGACAGCAGACACACAGTCACCCCTGTAGACAATAGAGCATGTCAGGATTCAGGTAGGATTGGACGGCTTTACAATAATGCCCGATTTAAACTTTGCACAAACTAGGGCTGGTCCCAACCATCCTAAGGTGATGTTCTATCAAAATTAAAAAGGTTCAGACATTCGCTTATATTATTTTCAGGCCAACGACTCACAAGAATCTGTACAGTTGGAGGCCATCGATATTGTCCTTTTCTTTTTGCTGAGGTTTGCGTCATCTGCGCAAAAGGACAGTTAACCCATTTTGGGCGGGAACCCCTTTTGGTGTTTTAAACTTTGTTATAATTTAGCTATTGAAAAATAGCAGATCTACAAGCTCATAGCGCGCCACCGAGTGGCGCGCTACGAGCTTGTAGGTCTGCTATTTTTGAAAAATCTTGAAAATATTTATTTCAGAAAACTGGAGGATTTAGAAGGATTTTTTTTAAATGTTGAGGTCAGGCCTAAATGGGTCAAATGATAAGGGACAATATCGGTGGCACCCAACTGTACGTTTCTAGCGATCCCGTTTTGTGAAACCCGTGTAGAGAGGATACGAAAAGGTTTGTCTGCTTGCATGTTGTACAAATTATCAGATACAGTAGGCAGGCTCTAGACCAGATCAGCGCACAGGTCAGTAAAAAATGACGTCGACACAAGTTTAATATAAAATACGATGTTTGGAGCCAAGGTCGCACGGAAAACAACGATCGGAGCCACACAAACCATAGATATTTTTAAAAAAAAATCATACCCGTGTGAACCGAGTGGTGCAAGGTCTTATATAGCCTGATCAGCTGTGGTCTGACGTAATGTCAGTGACCATAGTAACCATGCTCATTCTTTTGGGCCCCACGTACAGGTACACACAAACACGGATACAAACAAAGCTGGTTGTTGGAGTGGTTTGCACCACTCAAAAATAGATGCTTCATTTCGCTGCAGTTCGTTGGAGCGATGTGTGTTGAAGGAGGGGCGAAAGAATTTACACTTGGAGAGGAAGTGTGCCAGAAGTGTGGAAGGCACGTTACGTGACGTCACACTGCCACTCAAGTGATTACTGGCCAATCACAGCACATCTTTTCTAGGACTTACAGACCCGAACATGAGCTCTGTGACGTACGCTCATGCTTCCGCGGGGCTTCGCAAGGAATCTCAGGAAAGTTTTGCCCCCTCTTGAGCACATACACTCCAGAGCCGGAAAGGGCGTCTACGTTTATATGTCTGACACAAACAGCTAGAGGCACAAAATGGCCGACTTCTACTTCCTGTTCAAACGACAAGACAAGAGCTGAAGAGATCTGCCCATGTCGTACATTTCTCTGGCACCTACCTCCCCTAGTGGTAGGTGGCGTCTAAGGAGTTCATGTTTAGCATATACAGTACGTATATCCTTAACTGGTTGGCAGATTCGATCAAAAGGAGTATGGAGGTGGAATAACTGAATATGGATTAACTGAACATACTATTGTATTGAGGGGGACAAGTAACACCAAGTATCCCACTGCTATTCTAAGATAACTAACCACTTAAACTTGGTACAGTAATTAGACAGGAAAGGGGGGAGAGAGATGGGGGGGGGGGGACATGCTGCAAAGGCCGACGGGCTCGGGACTCGATCCAGCTCAGCCGCGACCCAGGCAAAATCCATATTCTTAACCTGAATCCCCCAGAGTCTATACTCATTTCCCTCTATACCAAATCTGTTCGCCCCGGAATAGGGACAGATAGTTTTCAAGTGGCTTCTGTAAACAACAAAGTGGTGAAGTTAATGGCATTATGTCCAACCCCCCTCGTCTCCCCCAGATGAATTAAATATGTTACATTTTCAGGTATCAAAGAGTGAAACATGATGAATGGTTGTATGGGTTCTCTCTTTTCATATTTACCAGAGGGAAGGTCTTCGAGTTGTTGAATGAACTCTTGGCAGTGGTGCTGAGGGAAAGCAAATGGGCCAGCATTCGAGAAGGTAAAGATCTTTTCCAACTGAGACAATCTCTGTTCAAGGGGGGGCGTGGTCTGCTCGTTCACGCTCAATGATTCCATTTTTTCGACAAGCTGACCGGAGTTCTCCTTCCTCAGTTTCCTTTGGGAATGACACAGAAAAGCAAAGAGGTTATAATAAATGTTATAAATCTGTAGGTTTAGAGTTTAGACATGAACGATCACATGGTCAATGCAAAAAGTGCATACCTGAGGCAGCTGGTAAGATGCCTGGCCATCATATGGCGGCTAGTGACACCCAGTGACTGGGTATGGAGCATAGCCGTGGTTATGGGGTCTTTTTGTCCAAGAGTAAGGGCCAGGAGCCAACAGAGTCGGGGGTAGAGGGCAGGAGGTGGGAAGTGCTGAAGAGCCAAGACGGCAGAGCGCAGCAAAGACTGAATAGTTTCCATTGAAATATTGTCTACAAAGAAGAAAGCAATCAAATTAGGAGAAACTAAAAAGCAGCTACAGTAAATGGATTACTGGTAGGATAACTACTGGTAGGATAACTATTAAACACTTAAGAACTATGTACTTTGTTCCAGTGTTTCCCCTATATGCATTGTGTGGTGGGCCACACCACAAAAATGACCAGCCACCACAGTATGATTTTCTTTGTAGACGGCCGTGAATTGCAAAAATAAATAAATAAAATAAAACAAAAATGTTGAGCGCATGTGCGTCTGACATGAATGCTCCCCCCACACTATCAGCTTCTGGCTAGGGGAAACAATGTTGTTCAATGACCAGGTTTAAACCCGCCCTCCCAATTCAATGACAAGGTTTAAACCCGCCCTCCCAATTCTAGTCATGTCATGATGCTGATCAGTTTTACTGTGTAGTGTGTACACAATTCAATGGCATTCATTCTTTGTAATGAAAATAAATCTATCTAAAACCAATAAAACAATCTAAAGCCCTAACCACACCAAAGGGTCAAGACGGTTTTAACGGTGTGATATGTCGTGTTGCATGTTGACCGACATTGACCCTAGTGATTCAACGCATGGAATTCAATGACCCGACGCACACCAAAGGGTCAAGACGGTTTTAGCGTTAACTCCTTGCAACCGTTTGGACCCAAGGAGTTGCATGGTGACCCTTTGGTGTAGTTGGGGCTTAAGATGCCCATATGATAACAAACCATTAATCCATGACAAAATACCACACTTTGTGAAACCTCACCTAGGCCAGGGTCTGAATAAGAAAAGGAGCCAGCACCAGGCTGAGCTTTTCTGTGTAGCGCAAACGGATGGTCTTTCTCCTTGTCCAGGAGCAGGTCCTTCCGTAGGATCTCAAAACAACCTACTACACAGGGAAAGGTCACTTAACAGAGCTAACAGCAATGTGAAGAATAGCAAGAGGTGAAGAGTTTCACTACATCCTCAGTGCCTACTTAACCCTGTGTAAAAAAAATAAAATAATTAGGTTTTTACTGTAAAGTGAGAAAATCCCACTGATATCCTTACTTGCATCAGCCTCAGTCTCAGTCTCAGATGCCATCAGTTGCTCAATGCTAATATCCAGAAGTCCCTCTACAACTTCTTCAATGGCCATCATTTTCCCTGGTTCAGTCTCTGGTCCCGGTTCCGTCGCGCCGAGCTGTCTTCTGGTTCTTCCCCTTCTAACAGGAGCTACGTCCTCATCAGGCTGGCTGGTCGTACCTCCAGCCTGCCTCTTGGAGGGGGCGTGTGGCTCTTGAACCTTTTTGTGGTAAGCTCTAGCAGTAGAGGCATGCCCTGTAGGAACCTGAGGGTTAGGCTCTAAGTCACTTTCATCACTGCTCCACTTAAACTTAGGCTGCCTCTTAGAAGGGGCCCTTTCTGAGCGGGGCTCTGGAACCTTTTTGCGGGAAGCTCTGACAGTAGTGGCACGGCTTTTGGCGACCTCGGTGTTTGCATCAGAGTCGCTTTCATCACTGAACTCCACCTGCATTGCGAGAAACATCGGGAGGAAAATCAAAACTCGCATTGGGTTATGTTTAACAAATTAAAAATAAAAATCAGCTGAATGATAAATACCCTACCCGGAAACGAGATTTCTTTGTCCGTCTGGGAGCAGCAGGTACATGTTGAGCCTTGTCCTGAACTGGTGATGACTCTTCACATGAGAACAGTGGTTTAGGTTTGGCCGTGGTGGCCCTCTTCCGTGCTGAGGCAGGGGGTTCCATTTTCTGAACAGGTTCTACCTTTACCAACTTTGGTGTGTTGGGGATCACCACCTTTCCACTGGATGAGGATCCGGCCAGTTCAATCTTCGGAACCAGCTTCTTCGCTTTGCTGGTCTTGGCAGGTATAGCTGGGTCTTTGAAAGAAACTTTATCTTTCACAGGACCTGGCGACGACTCTTCTTTCACAGGAACTGGCGACGACTCTTCATACACAAAGAACTCTGGTTTAGGTTTTGCCTTTGTGGTCGTCTTCCGTGCCGAGGCAGTGACTTTCACTTTCTGGGCAGGGGTACAGGTGGTTAAAGTGGGCACCTCTAGGTGAAAGTCAAAACAAGTCAAATCCTCAGGGGAAAACTTGGATGGTTGTACCATCATTGGTGTTTTGGGTTCTTTTACAGGAACGATTGGGTGTTTGGTCTTCTTCTGTGATTGTGGGGGACGCAATGTTTTGGGTTTTAATTTCAACTTAGGTGGATTCCAGGTCCACGCTTTAGAGAAGACCTCTTCTGGGGTACAGTCCATTTTGGCAGCAAGTGCAAGCAACGCTGCTATGGCTTTGGTCGCCATTAGGCCCGTTTTAAAGGGCTTCAAATCAGGAGAGGGCTTGGAGGACACGAATGCCAGTCCAGCCTCCAGGACTTTCCATATATTCCGGACCTTGTCTTGCTTGGGTTCGAGCTCAGACAGGGCCATGTGCAGGTAAGTTCGGCCTACGACATCCTGCATCAAAGAGGGCACAGGAGAGCCACTGGTAGGGCCACAAAGAGTGACAAGTTTAGCCCCAAGTCTGGCAGTGACACGTTTGCACCGGGCTAGAGTGGCCTGATGGAATCTATGGCTAAGTCGGACCGGAAAGAAGTCCTGCTGGAGACACAGCTGAGCCTCAGCTACTGCCCAAAGAGCGGACACCCGCCCCAGACTAGGCTCAGAGCAACAGGGGCACAGGCAGTCAGTCTCATGGGCGAAGGATGACAGCCAACGGCGAGCCTGGGCTTTGAAAGGTGGGGAGCTGCCCTGGTCCACCATCTCTATAGCTTGCTTAGAGGGCCACCTGATTTTCAGTAATTCAGCAACTTCATCTTTAAAACTCGATATGGGAGACTCTGATTGCGACTTCTGTGCAGGGCAGCCTTTTCTTGGCTTGATTTTCACGTTTGCCTTCTGCTCCAGACAAGAAAAATCTAGAAGGAAAATAAATATATTAAATTGTTTAAATTGCAGTAGAGCGATGAAAATGTAACCCACCAAGTTCAATATGAACTGGCAGCGTAGTCTGCTGACCTGGGCCAGCTTCTAGCAGGTCCCTGACTCGGTCCAAATCACAGCCACTTTCTTCTTTCTTCCCCCTCCGCAGTTCCAGCTCTGCCTTCATCACCAGCAGCTCAGCACATCTAGAGACAAACAATGCATAGATGTATTATATAAATATCACCCCAGCATTGGGCAACCCAACACCCGAGTGGTTAAGACATGAGTCAATAGACAGACATCCATGGCCAGTATACTGTATAACCCATTGATGGTGTAGCGCCAGCGGTCTTTGTCAGGCATTATAGCGTATAGAGAGTTTTTTGTCCATGGATTTTGGCAGACATACACTCAAACCCACATCAGACATTAGAGACATAATGCCTCCAACCTTGCGTATCTGTTATTACAATGTTATATTCTTCATGCATAATCATTCTAGTACAATAGCCCCAAAACTAAAATATTTATGCACCCAACATTTGTCATCACATAAAAAGCAGATCTATAAAAAACAACTAATTTAGATCTATAAAACAGCAGATCACAGCACATCACTTCACACTGAGTTTGTAAGTGGTTGAAAAACTTTGAATAAGTTAGATGTTCTTTTAACTGAAATATTTTTTCTTACCATCTCATGTACTTAATTAAGCCAACTACCATGTACTTACTTGCTTAGTGCCTGTAGCTTGGTGGCCAATTCAAGGGCTTGCTGACACTGTTGCATGGCATAATTGGCATCTCCACTAGTGCCTGTAATATCTACCACCTTCAAAGAACAGTCTAGCAGCTCTGAAAGTACTTGCCACTTCAGCAACAGGTTGTCACCTGTTCTCAGAAGAAAGGAAACGCATCATCAGAACAAGTAGTTTAGGTGTAATGGCAGTTTTCCAAGACAAAGCATTGTAAATAGTGCCAGTGTAAAGAAACCTTGCCTTGATTGATGAATTGTACAGTTGGTTTGCCAAACAGGAGATCGTTCCCCACAATAGTGCTCAGGAGGCTGTGGAGTAGCCTCAGACTTCCAGAGAATGCATTCTCTGCATTACTTGAACCTAGAATATATGCAACAGTCCTCAATGCACATGACTCATTTGACAGATTGATTTGATAGTTATATCTAGAATCCTGAGCTATGAATTCAGACATGAACAAATAATAAGTACAACAAAATGTGAGAAAGTGATTGTACAAACCATGCTGGGCGATGCGTTGGCGTAGTTCCTGTGGCAGGTCAGCCGTGTCCAAAGTGAGGTAAGAACCACAGGTCTGGAGTGCCTGGGCTTTCAGCAGGTACCAACTCCTGGATTGCTTCTGCATTGCCTCTTTAAGCACCTCACACAAATAATTCACCCCAGGCTCCACCTGAAATGTGGTCAATGAAGGGATGCATCACAAAAATCGGCTAAAGCCAAACTAAAACCCCAATATGTGCAAAAGTCATCATGAGAAAGGATTGATGAATCAAGGTAGTATTTCCTAGGTCGCCAATCGTGAGCACAATAGATCTCCTGGTCTGTGACATAGCAAAAATCGAGCTTTCAACAGTAGACCTACCTGGCCTGTGGCATAGCAATAACGAGCTTTCAACAGAACCACCAGCATAAAGAGAGGAGAAGGCCCATCAGAGGTGGTGTGCGACGCTAGAATGGGTTCCGCTTGCTTCAGCTGAGCCTGAAACAAGAGACACTTTTACATTCCAAAAAACTACAAATTGGCATTGTATTATTTACTGCATGTGAATTGTGAATGATACAAGATAGCCATTGAGAATTCCATTACCTGAGCCATTTTAGGGACACCCAATTCCAGAAGAAGCATGGCTGATTGGCAGAGGTAACTGGCACTTTTCGGGTCATCAGGCAAGTGATGAGATACACCAAAAGCCAGCTGGGAGGCTTTTAAAGCTTTCAGGGGCTAAGCAGGACAAAAGTACAGTAATTTGATATGGTAATAAGACAAATACAATACATACCTTATTTTTCCCCCCAGGACATTGCTTCACACATTGGGGTGGGGAGTAATATATTCAGCTCAGTGTAAAACCTTTTTTGGCGACTACACAACCTACATAATATATTACATTTCTTGTTTAACCGAATTAGTTGTTCCCAGATTGTGCAGTGTTTGATAATACACATTAAATGTAGCCATTCTATTATTGGATGGTTGAAACCTTTAAATATGCATTTTCTTGCTGGCATGATGCCTGCTTTGACTGTGTACGATATACACAAATACAATAATTGTAAGCCTCGGTACAATAATCTTACATCTGGCAACACAGATGGTTACTCGCATAACCCAATTATTTGAGTATTACAAGAGAGATGTCTCGCTTATGGGAGAGCGCCACAACAACTTTGTGTCCAATCCTCTATCAGTCTACCAGGTAAAAATGGACGGCAAAATCATACTACAAGACAATGTCCAAAATGATATTGAAGTTGTTTTGTCACCTTTCCCATGAGTTTGAACAAGGCAGTAGTAAGAAGAAGAGAGCTGCAGGTCTGTCTTAGGTTCCTAACAGAGGGAAGGTGTTTTTCCTGCAGAATAGAGGACCACTTATCAAGGGCCCTCTCCAGAAACTGACACAACTCTGAGGACACAAAACGCACAGAAATCACCATGTTAAAGTGAATAAGCAGATCGCGTTGAATATATCACAATGCCTGCCTGATGAGATAATGCAAAGAACATGGAAGTTATCCATTTCATTACTGAATTTGATATCAGTTCTAATCTGGTGTACATGTGAAAGAAGATGCCATACTGCTCTGTGACTCCAGGTTGAAGTGCAGGCCCTCCTGAATCAGGGTACCGTCCTGTTGCTTCTGCCTGTCTTCATAGTCAAGGTCATTGACCGGTATCGATTTCATCACACTGTCTGTCTCCTGACACAAGTCCTTCAGTCTTTTCCCCTTCTCGATAGCCTTGCCAAGCAGAAATTACATTGGCGCAGTTATAATTTTAAAAGAGGACATAGAGTCCTGGTCAATGATTTAGTTAAAGCTACATAGAAGTACTTCTATCCGATTTATCGATTCAGATAAATACATTTTACTTCAACTGTACTGGGAAGCAGGAATGGAGTACAATACGGAGTACAATACACACCTTTTGTAGGTTGTTCTCTAGAGTGCAAATGTAGATCCAGAGAAAAGCATGGGCCTCATCATCTTTAAGCTTATGAGCATTCTCTGCCGTCTCCACTTCTTCTCCCAGTAGCCGCAAAGCTTCATGAGCAAAATCAACTGCTGCGCTGTACAGTGAAAGATACAAATTATACCAATGATGGCAAATCGATGGCGAGCTGTCAACATTGTGAAAGACACAATATGGTAAACCAGGTATAGCTGAACAGATTCCATAAGCAATTCAAAACATTTTAGACGGTTTGTTTTGAAATATATTCATGACGTAACAGTTACACGTGAGGATCATCTGTTGAGTGTTGCCATAAAGTAGTGCATAGACAGTGCATTATAAATTGACTGATGTCAATTCCACCCATTCATCTTTTGCACTTGGTAGACAGACATACTATACTTATGCTTAATAGAATAAGTTAAAGAATCGTTTCAGTCCAAGATGTGAATCAAAGCTTGTACCAGTCTGTCTGTTCACTAAAATCCTGGAAACACACAACTTGGGCCATTTCACACAGGTAGACAGCACGCAAGTGTGTGCGGGGGCTCTCCTCATGGCAGATGTCCAGTAGGTCACAAAGAGTGTTGTAGCGTTGCTGAGTAGTGTCCCCACTCATCTCTTTATACACACGGAGCTCCTCCTCCAAAAGACAAAGCATTACTTCCTCATCTGGAATGTCCGGACCGAAACCATCACGTAGAGTCCTAGGGAAATCAACCATAGGGGTTCACAAAATAAATAGTAATAACAGTAGTAGTAATAATTTGATCACAATTTTGAACATTTTCAACTCAGCCAATTAGTGTTTTTACCTCTAACACCACACACACACACACACACACACACACACACACACACACACACACATGAAATACATCACGATCTGATGACTCCGACAACTTTAAACTTGTAGCTGGGTCTGAATTCGTTATAATCGTGCACTTGGTGACAAGTCTTTGATTTTTGGTATGGTGGTAGGTATGGTTATAAGGTTTTCAAAAACCATCGCAAACAAGTTGGGAGCGCCCCCTAGTGGTCTGTTTGCAATGAATCTAATATTAAATGGGTCAGTCTATGGTTAAAAACCATAATAATTGATAAAAGAGATTTTTCAATGGATTCTATTAGTATTGGGTGTGCTAAATAACATACTAAAAAATTAGGAAAAAATAACTTCTGGAAAGGCATCATTTTCAAGATGGCGTCCACGATGGCTGCCGGGAGCTTAAAATGCCTATAAACTGGGATTTAATACATAAAAAATCATAACAATTATGCACTTGGTGACAAGTTCTTGATTTTTGGTATGGTGTTAGGGATGGGCATAAGGTTTTCAAAAACCATCGCAAACGAGTTGGGCTCGCCCCCTAGTGGTCCGTTTGCAATGACTCTAATATTAAATGGGCCAGTATATGGTTAAAAACCATAATAATGGATAAAAGAAAAAAATCAATGGATTCTATTAGTATTGGGTGTGCTAAATAACATACTAAAAATGTAGGAAAAAATTACTTCTGGAAAGGCATCATTTTCAAGATTGCGTCCACAATAGCTGCAAAATGCCTATAAAGCTTGGATTTAATATGTACAAAATAATAATAATTGATAAAATAGATTTTCCAATGGATTCTATTAGTATTGGGTATGCTAAATAACATATAAACATTTTGGGTGAAAATAACTTCTGGAAAGGCATAATTTTCAAGATGGTGTCCACAGTGGCCTCAGTAAGCTTAAAATGCCTATAAACTGGGATTTAATACATACAAAATCATAACAATTATGCACTTGGTGACAAGTTTTAGATATTTGGCATGGTGTTAGGTATGGGCATGAGGTTTTCAAAAACCATCGCAAACGAGTTGGGCTCGCCCCCTAGTGGTCTGTTTGCAATGAATCCAATGTTAAATAGGCCAGCATTGGATTCATTGCAAACAGACCACTAGGGGGCGAGCCCAACTTGTTTGCGATGGTTTTTGAAAACATTATGCCCATACCTAACATCATGCCAAATATCTAAAACTTGTCACCAAGTGCATAATTGTTATGATTTTTTATGTATTAATCCCAGTTTATAGGCATTTTAAGCTTACTGAGGCCACCGTGGACGCCATCTTGAAAATTATGCCTTTCCAGAAGTTATTTTCACCCAAAATTTTAATATGTTATTTAGCATACCCAATACTAATAGAATCAATTGGAAAATATATTTTATCAATTATTATTATTTTTTTTTTACATATTAAATCCCAGCTTTATAGGCATTTTGCAGCTATTGTGGACGCAATCTTGAAAATGATGCCTTTCCAGACGTTATTTTTTCCTAATTATTTAGTATGTTATTTAGCACACCCAATACTAATAGAATCCATTGAAAAATCTCTTTTATCAATTATTATGGTTTTTAACCATAGACTGGCCCATTTGATATTAGATTCATTGCAAACAGACCACTAGGGGGCGAGCCCGACTTGTTTGCGATGGTTTTTGAAAACCTTATACCCATACCTAACATCATGCCAAAAATCAAAAACTTGTCACCAAGAGTATAATTGTTATGATTTGTTATGTATTAAATCCCAGTTTATAGGCATTTTAAGCTCCCGGCAGCCATCGTGGACGCCATCTTGAAAATGATGCCTTTCCAGAAGTTATTTTTTCCTAATTTTTTAGTATGTTATTTAGCACACCCAATACTAATAGAATCCATTGAAAAATCTCTTTTATCAATTATTATGGTTTTTAACCATAGACTGACCCATTTAATATTAGATTCATTGCAAACAGACCACTAGGGGGCGCTCCCAACTCGTTTGCGATGGTTTTTGAAAACCTTATAACCATACCTACCACCATACCAAAAATCAAAGACTTGTCACCAAGTGCACGATTTTGTTGATTTTGAACGAATTCAGACCCAGCTATTGTACAATCTGACCTACCTTTAATGAACGAATTTTCAAAATATGGAAAATATCCGATCTACAAGCCTAGAAGGTGGTGTTCCTACCTAAGCTTGATGTCCTCATCACCACACGCTGCACCTGCCTTTGTTTTTGCCCACAAAGACACCGGTTCCACCATGTGAGTTTTGAGGTTTTGTCCCAGGGCCTTCAGCCACGAGATGACCAAATCCAGGGCTTGATGCGGCCTCCCAGCCCGTCGAAAAGTCTCTACACCCAGGCTGAAAACTTTGTTGAACTATTAAAGGAATAACCAAATTTAGGTTAAAATGTAGGTTAAAAAACATGGAACTCTGGAAAAAAATACTTGGTTGGTTATGTTGCTCACCAAATTTAGAGAGATGGAGGAATCGCTATTCCTACAAAGCTCCTGGCATATGATCTCAATTAGAGGGAAGGCTTGGTCATAGTGTGATTTGTTGTACAATCCACACACAAAGTTGTAAATAGTAGTCACTATATAGAATAGAGAATACGTGAAAATAGAATTAGAAAACAGCAGTTTGCCATTGTATAAGGCAAGCCTAAATTCATACATGCAATTTTTGCAAAAAGCAGGTCAGAAGACGTTTACAAATGGAGATTTAAGCTAAGCTCATTGTAGCGTAAGAAGAGACTCCATTAAATTACCTGCTTGCGCTTTATTCAACACATGTCCAGTCCTCAGTACACTGTCCAGCTTGTGTAGTTCACTAATGATCTGTCCAGCAGTGGCCTGACAATACAGCACTACTCCATTCAGCGTCACCATGTTCTCCAGCTACAAACAAGCAAAATTACCAAGAGCCTTTTAAATACAGGCCTCAAGTACTTAAAAACACAGATAGATCAGTGACTCACTCCAGTCGATGGCTAAATCAAACTCAACGGGAGCAGAATTTGTATTGGTCAAAGACCCTAGTCTCTGACTACCATTCAATACCTTTGGCAGAAAACTTAAACCATATGGCACATCTGAAATCAGCTTTACGTACCTGCGAGGTCCACAGACTTTCACGAGCAAAGTCTACGCTTTTGTTCATGCTGAGGAACAAGGACTGTACAAGTTGGCTGCCCTCAGTCTGGGATGCAGAATTCTGTTAAGTGTTGAACATATACCACACATTAGAAATGGAAAATGTCCTCGTTAAATGATATATTGGTCAATGAGGATAAGGCTACAGCAGTTTTAATTCAAACCCAAAACATAAATTAGACATTTGTCCAGGACCCAAACTAGTTAAAATAGCAGATCTACAAGCTCACAATGTGTCACACTGCATTGTGAGCTTGTAGAATGATCAACTATTTCACTACTTAAAAAATTGTTTTCCAATTTATGGAATTTCTTACATTTATTTATTTTTCTTCATGAAAATACTGAAGAAAAGAAAATCATCAAAGTCAAACTAGTTTTTAATTCATGAAATAGTTCTTTTTTGGGAATGTTTTGAAAATATTGTGCAATTAAAAACAATGTATGAAAAAAAAAAAAAAAAAAACACACCCGTGTGAAGTGAGGGGCACTCTTATTATCGTACATCATGACGTAAAGTCTCCATTCATTGGCAATGGGAGTTTAATCTTTGTGTAGGACAAAAATAGCCAATGTGTTCGTCCACATGTGAGGGAAATTCTCCATTCATTGTTAATGGGAATAATGTAATGTTTGTGTAAGACGAAAATCTACACTAATAGCTGAATATAGGAGGGACAAGCGGTCCTCAAAAAGAGGACCAATAAAAATGTGTCCATGACCCACAAGTGGGTCCCAACCCAGTGTTTGGGAACCAGTGCTGCTGCACTCACCGTCTGTAGTCTTCTCAGTATTCGTTGTTGATGCTCCTCCAAAAAAGAAAACCAGGCAAGGAGGTCGGGTCCATTTAGCACACCAAGCTGTCCAGCTCTGACAGCCCATTCCACAAGACTGCTTGCTTCTAGGACTGCATGCGATTCCCGGTCTCCCAAATCAACTGGAACATGCCTCAGAGCTCGGGCACACTTCGTAAAACCCTGTCCAATCTCCTCTCCAGAGCTCTTTGAACAGTACATTTTTACCGCCCATTTGCCAAGCCCCACAATTGCACTGTGAAGGTCACCGCCATTTTGCATGATGTCGCACTCCACTTCATCCAACAACTCCAAAGCCAGAGCCCAGTGGCCTTCTTTACAAAGCAACTTTGCTGTGACCAGCACTACTTCAGAAAGGGACAGTAAACTGTTATGCATATAAGTGTGCCCTTCCCTACTTTCACATGCAGCGATACAGCCGTGGAAGAGATGGCGTACTTCCTGCAGTAGAAAGGAAGCATCATTCTTGGACAGTGCTTTACAACCTTTTTGAAACTCAATGAAAGCTTGCTCTGTGTAGGCAAGAACTTTGGAGCAGGGGAGAGGTAATGTGCTCTCCCTACCCAACAGCAAGAGAAAGCTTAGTGCTTGCATCTTGTAGTGGAGTTTGTCTCTGGATTTCAGGGAGGTTTCATCTTGGGCAGCAGACATGCCACTCCAAAGGACTCCGAAGCAGCTCTGCACAAAAGCACAGTAGTCTTCAGTCTGGAAAACATGAGGAAAACAGAAGAAAATTAATTCAGTGTAATAATGTAATAAACATACTCTACTGTATATAAACTGACAATTTTAAATTATATTGCCTGCTAAGTTACATACCTGCTGTACGAGTCTACTATATAGCCAATGTCCTAGGCGACTAGATAAACGGTGAAATCCCAGACTGCCAAGCCTCTTGAAGATGTGGTAGATGATCTTCTCCATATACAGTGGGGTCTTTGTATGCTGCTCCGCATACACACTGAAGCCATCAAGGGCAAGCTCCACAACCTTTATCAGCACATCTGCATGTTCCATGTCAGGGTATCCAACTACACCAAGGCGGTTGCAACAGGCCCTGATGACCCTGTCATACAACGTGCAGCAACGGTCTTCAAACGACGGTCTGCTCTTCACATAATTCTGCGAAACACACAAAACTTGTTTTAGATTCAATGTGGACAAAGAATACAATTTCCCATGTACCAGCTATGTTTACCCTTATTGAATCTTCCTTGTAATTCATTTAAAGTCAAAAACCCAGCAAACACCAGTGAATGCAATATTGCAGGGGTTCTCAGTGGTCCAGGGACCACCAGTGGTCCTTGAGGTGGCTCCAGGTGGTCCCCAGCTAAGTCATGGGAGTTGGTAACCAAATGGACCCTTATAGATCTTTAACTCTTGAGTGTAAAATGAAACCCTCAGGAGTGAAAATAGCTCTCAACTAAGAGTTAAACATCTGCATTAACATACAATCATAAGTCACAGAAGAATTGTTTTTGAATTAGCACAGCAGTAGCCCCATATGTGCCCTCTCCCTACGCGGGAGAGGGCACATATGGGGCTAGCACAGCAGCAGATATGGCAAGTTGGCAACATAAACAGCGTGATAAGGCTTACCCCCAGTTCTTTCAGTAAAAGACCCGTGTCTTCCAGGGAAGCCGTCCGGTTGAAGAAGTCGTCGATCTTCAAACATTTCATTGTCATTATCTGCAACAAAAAACAGTACAATCAAAACACTGAACGCTCAACAGAAGAAGCAAGCAGCCGTTAGCATTATTTACGTTAATGTCACTTCCGAGCGTTTACTTGAAATGTAAGCCTTAAATGTAGATAGCGTAAAAACTCACCGTATGTTGTAGAATGTCGTTACGACAGACAGCTATTTACATCGCAGAATAATTAACAACTACTCAGTGATTCGTTGTCCTGATATATTTTAGCGTTGTGGATAAGAATAAAACCGTAAACGTTCGGCAAAAGTGATCGGGATCGCTGGGGCTGGCGTCCGCGCTCAGGTTTTAAATGCTAACCAATCCGAGTGCACGTTTGCAGTACATCCGGATGAGATGTAGATTTATGGGGTTTGTAGTTCTTCTCATTCTCTTCACCTCATGAAGTACTTATTTTATTTTTTACTTTGGCCTCACTCTAGTGGTGGACTAAATAAAAACGTCTGGGTTTCCGAGGCTAGTGGTGGACTGGATGAAGTACTTATTTGATCAGAATGCTGTTACAAGTAAAATGCTTGTATTCAAAATTTTAAATACACTCTTTTTCAAAAATATCTATGTCAAATAGGCCTATTCGAATTGAGGAAATAATAGGGCTTGTATTTGATGAATGTAATAATAATAATAATAATATCTGGGACTTCTATAGCGCTTTTCTAATACCCAAAGACGCTTTACATGTGTGGGGGCCGGGGGGGGGGGAACAAGAGAAAAGGACAACTTTATTAGAAGAAAGAAAATAAGAATAAAACCAGTCAAACATTACAAGTAACAAGTTAAAAACACATCAGCTGGGGAATGCTAGTCTGAACAGGTGGGTTTTTAGTGCGGTTTTGAAGGTGGGGAGTGAGGGGGCATCCCGGATCTGTTTGGGGAGGGCATTCCAGAGGGTAGGGGCGGCCACAGAGAAGGCCCTGTCGCCCCAGGTTTTGAGCCTGATCTTCTTGGGAATCACCAGGAGGCCGGCATCGCTGGACCTGAGGGAGCGGGATGGTGCGTGTGGTTCGAGGAGGGCGGAGAGGTAGGGGTATGTATGTTTTAAAATAATAATCAAAATCTATAAAGTAACTTATAGCGAAAGGTTTTAAATAATTGCAGTGGTGTAAAAAGTACAATATCTTTTTCTGAGATGTAGTGTAGTATAAATGCCATTTATATATATTTATTTATTTTACCTCAAAATTGTACTTGAGTAAATGTATTACCTCTAACGCAATAATAAAAATCACACCCGTGTGAAGTGAGGGGCACTCTTATCACCATAAATCATCTCATTCTGGCCATTCACAATGTGTTTACACAGATGGACACACACACACACACACACACACACACACACACACACACACACACGGACGCACGCACGCACGCACGCGTGCACACACACGAAACAAAGTGCATGCATATTTATCTTTTTGTGATTCTAAAATAATGTATGGAAACAGATGAGCTATTTATGGATATTTATTCAATAATTTCAACAAGTAGCCTAATGCACATTGTAAAGCGCTTAGGTTTAGGTTTAGGTTTATTTATTTAGCACATAGTATAAAAAATAGACAATACCAAAGAACAAAAATACAATGCAAGGAAAGGAAGAAGCCAGCTGGCTTATTTGGAATCCTTTCCTGTATGGAAGAGGTCATTGATTAAAGCAGATTAAAAGTTCATTAAGAACAATACAGTGCAATACTGTGCAATAAAGAAATAAAAACACAGAGACTGCACAAAAAGGGGAAATAAACAATACAACAATAAACACACAAAAGAAAATATAACACATCAAAGTAAATCATGTAATCTACAGAGAGGAAGAAATAAGATATTTCTTTAGATGTTTCTTGAATATTGGCAAGGATATTGAGGATTTAAGTGAAGCATCTAGGGAATTCCATAGATGAGGGCCTCTAAATTTGACAAATGATTGATGTTTGTAAGTGCGACAATAGGGTAATTCAAAATCATCTCTTTGCCTTGTGGGGTGGGAGTGAATGTCAGAAGTAACACGGAAATAATTGTGAAAAGAAGAGGGAATGGTTTGTTTGCATTTTTAAAAATGTAAGAGCGGGGCAGATGGCTCATAACTATTTGAATGTGAAATCATTCTCAGAAACCTTTTTTGAATGATCAGTAATTTAGTGAGCAGCTGTTTTTGTTTCTGGGCTGCTACATAATTTTTTATGTAGCAGCCCAGACAATATTACAGTAATTAATATGAGGGAAAATTAAGCTATAATAGAGTGTTAAATGACATGAAGGAAGAACAAATGGGCATATTTTTCTCACTATACCAAGCATCTTTTCTTGCAAAATCCATATTGGTGGCAATAGAGGATGTTGTTCTGAAGTAAGTGAGCTGAAACTCTGGAGTAGATAGCTTAAAAGAAGCATTTAGCTCTTTTATTAGTCATCTTCGAAGTGCATCGGGTTCACTGTGGTGGTGGTGGCATCTTGAAACAAGGGATTGTTGGCCTGAAATCACAGATGTGAGCCATATTTGAAAATGTACATATCCATTTATCTTTAATAATTTATAAAAAATGACCATTACAGGCCCAAGAAAGTTATTATGACTGGTATAGAAAATGAGACAAAATTAGTTTTATGCAGTGTCATACTGTATTTCTCACCTCGTTCCATTTGCTGTCTTTCTGAGCGTTGATGAAGCTGCGGTATTCACTGCGATAGTGCAGCTCCAGGAGGAGTCTGCAGACCAGGATCATTGCTATGCCAATGACAATGATACCAGACACAGAGCTGACAATGATCACAAAAGTCCTGTCAATAGAACCTGTCAGAAAGGAGGAGATTAAGTTCAAATATGAAAGTTGTTTTACATTCATAGAACCAGAGAACCCGTTGTGAAATTGCAAAAATGGCTATTACTGTAAGTAAGGTAATAACATTTACAAGGTTAGAAAACAAACATATGCTTAGTCACAGGGCTCAGATAGTGTACATAATATACATAATGTTACTGGCTGTTTTATCAGGCATTAAACGATTATTTGATTAATTATATGTCTCACGGGGTAGGTCAGTGTAGCGGACTAGGATGCTGCCATCAGGGGAAGGCTTCACTTCATACATGAGAGCATCAGTACTGCAGGGGAGCTCCTCTTGTTCTATGTAATGAAATTTTGCTGAGTGGCAGGGGGGGTCCTTACTGCATCTCATCACCTCCTCACCACTTCCCTTGTGTTCTGATATGCATTCAATGCACTTCCTGGTGAGGTAACAACAGGCAAACATACAGTATGACTGTTCCTATGCAACTTACCATGTGTATACATTATTATATGTATTGTATACATTCTAAAGGCATGCTCATACAAGTTGGGTAAATTCAATCCAACCTCAATTCTATTATAGTGCCGAATCACAACAATTTGTCTCAAGACAGTGTGTCGCCTTTTTGCACTGAAAGGACCACAAGCTTGCAAGTGTTTTTGTGTTTTATCATTTTGACAGATATATACATGGTCATTATTCATTTTTGAAAGAAAAAAGGTAAGGTCCCACACTGGATTAAGCTTGAAAGCTACAGTGTTTCAAGTGTTACCTTTTTCTATTATTAACCTCAGCCCGCACCTGGCGTTTAGTGAGTGGATGTGCGTGCTCTATTGTATGCATTAATACAAACACAATAAAAAAATCATGTGAGCAGAGATCTGACACCTACAGTCCCCTCTGCCTAAGAACCATTATTGTGAAAATGCAAACAAAAAACAACAAAAAAGAAACAGCTACCTCAGTGTCATAAAGCATAACAGTATGTCATACTCACTTGTAGTTTTGACAAGTATTCACTATTGAAGAGCAGTGCTTGCCAGTAAAATCTTGATTACAATGGCACCGGTTGCACTCGCATTGTCCATGTCCACTGCAATGTCTGTTGCCCTCTGTTTCACATTCATCTGTGAGCATGGAGCACTCACATGCAGAGCCAGTGTAGTTGGCCCAGCATGTACAGGTGCTGCAGTTACAATTCCCATTTCCTGAAGAATACAAAAATGTGTCAAACAAATCCGAGCTGCAAGATACAGTATGCAGATCTTTACTGTAAATGTTTTATGTGTAGTAGTATACGGCTGCCTGTTACAGTACTACTAAAGCTAATGATGAGAAGAGAGATGCTGAGATACATTGTTAACCACTTTAAACCTGGCGCCGCATTTTGCATAAATCATTATGTACAGTAGGCGAAATCTTTCAAAAATGGAAAAATAATTGTAGAGATTGAGTGAGATTGTATTTTTGCATGTGTTTTTAGCACAACAAAGTATAAAATAATTGAGACTCTAGACTCCCTGGGGATGAAGTGTTGTATACAGGGTTTAAAATGGTTAAATGCTTTGGATGGTCGTACTGTCGTACATGTGCAACATAATGAAACGTGCACCTACCACCACAAAGCATGTTGTTGTTTCTGGGGCAGTTGTTGTCATCGCACTGGCAGAATGTACCACTGTGGCTGATCTGGCACGTGCACACTCCACAGTGACAGTGGCCATGGCCGCTGCACACCTGGGAAGCGTTGTTCTGACGACATGATGTGTCCAGTGAGGCCACGCCCTTCTGCTGCTCGCACTCACACTTCTGACCCACGAAACCTGAGTCACAACTAGGAGACACATTAATAAATGGTAAATGGTGCATTTATATAGTGCCTTCATCCAAAGCCCTTTACATGAATTGTGCATTACATTCACCCATTCACAAACACATTCATGATTCATACACAGATGGCGGAGGATACCATGCAAGGCACCAACCCGCTCGTTGGGAGCAAGTAGGGGTTCAATGTCTTGCTCAAGAACACTTTGACAGTAACTCTGGGGGAGCCCGGGATCGTACTGGGAGCGGCCACTCTACCTCCAGAGCCACTGCTGCCCCTAAAATAATCAGAATGCAACACTTCAACTACTTAAAAGCTCTATAGGCTATAGGCTAAGTTGACCGGGGTCCCCCAGGCTTTATCTATACTGGGCCCTCTCGTTTTTCCCCTCTGCACCAATTTAACTTTGCCAAAAATAGCTGATCTACAAACTCACAACGTATTGCAAATGTTCGCCCCCAGTAAGGACGCTATTAGGTTCATTAACTACTAGAATATTTTTCGAATTAAACAGAGAAAATGTCCTTACTATAGTTTAACATACCGTATATAATAATACTAAAATCCTAATTATAACACATTACATACATTCTCTACATTAACATTATTGGCATTCCCTGCTTTGTTGAAGTGTCATGCAATTCATCACAAGTATTTTGACCTGTTATGTCAACACATTTTTCAGTTGAAAATACGTTTTTGATTTTTGTTTTTAACAATGTTTTAAGTAGGGCGCCCGGTAGTGGTCCAGGCTCTGGCCTGACAGCGTGTCGCGTGTTTGAGTCCCGTTCATGACGACCTTTGCTGTGTGTCTCTCCCTTTCTCTCTCCCTCTTTCCTGTCAATCTTCACTTGAAACTATCAATAAAGGCAGAATCTATAGGGACCTATAGATTCTACTGAGTAGGGACTTTCCTATGATTCTACTGAGTAGGGACTTGCCTGCATACTCCACAGTTGAGTGTGCCGCTGTTGTTGCAGTGTGGGGATGATTCCTCCCTCTCTCCACAATCACAGTCACACAGGGTCTCTACAGCCACCTTCAGGGTCTCGCTGATGCCCTGGACTTTAAAATGAAACTCCCTCTCTTTTCCAAGACATTCAGAGATGTTCAACCTAACAGTGAAGTCAACCTGAACACAAGAGACAATATAAAATAAAATAAAATCATTCCAGGGTACTAAAAATGAGACCCAGGTTGACCAGTTTCATTATCCATTTAGTTTGTTATGTGTGACATTTCCAGTAGTGGAAAAAGTACTCTTATATTATATATATTATATTATATTATATTATATTATATTATATTATATTATATTATATTATATTATATTATATTATATTATATTATATTATATTATATTATATTATATTATATTATATTATATTATATTATATATAAAAGTATCACTGCCACAATGAAGAAATACGTTACAAGCAAAGGTCTAGTATTCAAAATGTACTACTAAAATGTAACTACTAGTAAAAAATACAAAAGTCTTGGTATAAAAATGTACTTAAAGCACCAAACAACGCATCATGATGCCACACATTGTGCATATGTAGATTAACCACTAAGTGGTTAATGTATGTTTACTAAACATTTGTTTAGTAATACTATAGACACTAGACACATTTCTCGCTAGGAATTATAGACAAACCTGCTCATCGATCTTAATATTCATGCATTCTCCGCTTTTCCGCCAGGGGGCACTGTCAACACAGTGGGACTTGTAGGCAACATCCAGGCCTTGTGGCGCCCCCTGGTGTTCCAACAGTATGGTGGATGACAGGTTCTGTAATAGTAAAAATAAAATAAAATGTGTACCACTATACATTTACACACATAATGTATCCTCTGCATGTAATCCATCTTAACCATTAGGAGAAGTATAGTCACTATATTGTCTTCAATTATGTTATAGCATGCAGTGGTTCCCAAAGTGGGGTCCGGGGTCCTTGAGGGAGTTCCAGGAGGTCCCCAGCTAAATGATAGGAACCAAATGGACGGTATGGACCCTTATTGGTCTGTAACTCTGAGAGTGTACACTTTCAGAGTTAAATTAACATTGATTTTACAATATAAATTGGCATCTCAGAGATAGAAATGCCATTAAATGGGGATCTGCAGACTAATGCATGTCAAACTGGGGATCCTTGAAATTAAATGGGTTGAGAATCAACAGCTAGAGCTGTAAAAATCTTATCTTATGGGTCCCTGGTATATCTCTTATTCTCTTCAAATGGGGGTCCACAGGGCTAATTAGTGTCAATTTGGGGGTCCTTGACATGAAAGTTTGGGAACCACTGTATTATAGACTAGTATAGTCATGGGTTAAGGACCATTAACATTCTCACATTGTACGCCTCCGAGATGAGCTGGACTACGTTGCTGGAGTCCTTCTTGAGAACTCCCACCACCGACTGGGGTATTAGTTTACTCAGGGCCTAAGTAGAAAGGAATGCTTGGATGAGAGGTATGGAAAAGTCACCAATATAATCAGTCACATGGACACTCCTCCTTAGCTTAATGTCCTTTTTTAATACAGACCTGATAAGCTGGGACAGTTTCCTCAGTGACAGCAAAGATAAGCTGAATGTTGTTGGCTGCGAGAACCCTGGAGAGGTGGCCGATGGAGGGGTAGTCCTAAACAGTGGAGGGAAAAGTACAATATAGAAAGTTAAAGTCCAGAATTCAAAATGTACTTTTGTAAAACTACAAAAGTGTACTTAAAGTATAGGCTACCAAAAGTAGAATGTATTCATTATGCAAATGTCCCATTTCACAAGTTTTCAAATGTATAAAATGTATACAAATCTTTTGAAAATAGCAGATCAAAGGACAAGCTCACAATGTGTCACATCACGACGCATTGTGAGCTTGTAGATCGTCTATTTTCAAATGGCCGAAATATACTAGACTAGGGCTGAAGTGGTAAATGTATGTTTTGTAATAAATTAATAATAATCAAAATAACTAGTAATAGGCCTACTAGTAACTAACTAGTAACTAAAGTTTTCAAATTATTGTAGTGGAGTAAAAGTATAATATTAAGTCTCTGATATGTAGTGGAGTAGAAGTAAAAGTACAGAAACTTAAATACTCCAATAAAGTAAAAATACCTCAACATTTTACTCAAGTACAGTACTTGTCCTAAACACACATGGGAAAAATAATGTGTTTGCAAAAACAATTTGAAACATGACGTCATTAAAAACACCCACTTTTGTTGTCAAATGGCGAGAATAGCTCATGAGCTTATCTGCTATTTCCGCTGAATCTTCACCAATTTAGGCAAATATTTGTCTATTTTTGCCAAATGTTCACCTATTATGACATATCCAGAATAGGGTCTCTATAGGGTTCATGTGGTTAAAGGGGGGGTATAGTGACATTTGTTTCATTGCTATAGAGTGTTTGTTCATTATAGCCGGGGAGCCAGCACCAAAACATTTGGGAGGACCTGTGATGTCATGACATACTTTTTATTTGTGTTTTTTCTATTCACTTGGTCATTAAGGTCCACAGAATGGGAGGTCTGCTCTGCCGGAAATATCGCAAAAAAAAAGTTATGGTCATTTTTGTATACCCCAACCAATATAAGGCAACATTTCATCATACTTTAAATGGAGTTGGAACAACAGATGTTCAGGAGGCGGAGAAACACACATCGACCCTGCCCTTTGCACGCCACTCCGCCCTCCACGCCAATCTACCTGTCCCTATTTATACCTGCCCAGTACCACCCAGAATCCTCCACGTTTCGCCCGCCTCGTCGCGTCGCACACTAGCCACCTTCCTACAGGCTTCTCGCATCCCACCCCCACCCCCTTCACCTCGATAGTAGCTCCTTCCCCCGCTCCCCTCAAAGGAGCTTATCGGCACTAGGAATACTACATTCACTTTGCCAAACAACCGATTAAAACAAAACTCTCTCTCCTTCTCAGGTTCCTGCTGGGGGGTGACCGTCCATGCGCACCGTAAGACGAACGCCTTACGACGAACGCCATACAACGAACGCAATACGACCTCCTCCCCAAAGACCTCAGGGTCGGCGACCCCCCCTGGAACCTACACACCCGATTTCATTCATTCATCCCTTACTTTCTTTACTGTCAATAAATCCCTTAAACCTTTCCAATGGTGTGTTTCTTCCGACTAGTGAAGTAGCATGTGACATGTCAAACTAGGGGGTTTTCATGATTCTGAATCCATTCCAAGCATTAGTTTTGCACGAAAAACACTCCTTGGCCTAAAGACGGCTATAGCCGTCATCACCGTCATTAGAGTTAGTGTCGAAGTGTCTCTTGAGCAAGACACTGAACCCCAAATTGCTCCTGATTTGCTGGTTGGTGCCTTGCATGGTTTCCGCCGCCATCAGTGTATGAATGTGTGTGTGAATGGGTGAATGTAATGCACAATCTATGTAAAGCGCCTTGGATAAAGGTGCTATATAAATGCACCATTTACCATTTATCACAAATGTGATGAGGTCAGCACATTTGGGTGCTGACAAGTGGATATGGCCAAATTTAGGCCAAGGAGTGTTTTTCGTGCAAAACTAATGCTTGGAATGGATTCAGAATCATGAAGACCCCCTAGTTTGACATGTCATATGCTACTTGTGACACAATTATGATGAAATCTTGCCTTATATTGGTTGTCTATGGTGGGGGATACAAAAATGGCCATAACCTTTCGCGATATTTCCGGCAGAGCAGACCTCTCATTCTGTGGACCTTAATGACCAAGTGAATAGAAAACAACACAAATAAAAAATATCACAGGTAAATCCTTAACCATTGAGCTTTTGGGCATGTGGCTCCCCGGCTATTAGTAGAGCTAGAGAGATGGGGAGGCCTACTGAAAAAAATAAAAAATAAAATAAAAACATGTTGTTAAAAGTTTCGTTAGAGGGCACTAAGTCCACGGGTTCGTGTACTTTTTTATTTGTATTGTAATCCCCATAGGAGGATTTTAGATCGCCTCATATAAGAACTGTGTTTTAAAAATAAACAAATCATCTATCTAGGCCGTTTCACTCACATGGATATGAAGAATCAACTGACTGAAAGAAGACGCTAATGTTACTGCTGGAAACAGACTGTATCAAATATGACTGACTGACTATCGTAAACGATACAGAGCCACCTCCCTGACAATATCGCCAGGACAGTTTTTTTTTTTAGACTACAATTCTAATATGAGACGATGTTAAGATGACCCATGTTATTCTCCATAGAGAAAAACATCCGCGAACCGCTTGGAACCAGGGGATGAGCGAGTGACGTCAGGACTTCGGCGCTCTATAAACCTTTAACCTTTTAACAAAATGTTATATCTTTTTTTTGTGATGTGTTTTGACAGAAGAACATATCACTATAATTTAGACACAATTTAAACACTTTATGAACAAATTATGTTGATACGTTGAACTGATTTTGAACACACACATTTGCTGCTTTGCTGATGGTAGTTTACTCACATATTTGGTGCCATCATACGTGTTGTTCCCATTGAGGTGACATTTCCCATCATGAGGCTCATAGATGCCAGCCAGTCTGCCATCTCCAGCAATATGGAACGTGTCATCTGAAGTATAGACCAAAATCCGGGTAACATTGTGCCAACGTATCACATCCTGAACAAAAGAAAACAACATAGAGGACAATATATGTAGATATAAACAAAGAGTATCCATTGTGTCTCCATAGGGAACCACTGCTGGTCATCAAATGATTGGCTTATACTTATAGGAATGCGACAAAAAAAATAAAGAAATATCCATGAATTCAAGTCTCCATGGGGGTGAGTAATCGATCGGTGAAGTATCCCTTTAATCCCTATATTTCATCATCCATCAAAATAGAGTAAACAGCCAAGAATTTGCATTTTAACAAGTTTTGAATTTATTTTAAAGATAATTGTAATTGTAATACATACACATGACACAGCGTTTATCTGGTTTGAGGACAAACTTACCTGGCAGACAGCAGCTTGCATTATGGCATCGAATCCGCCTTCCGGAGAGTCCAAATTACCGGAAATCGCTTGCCTGCTGACCTCCTTCTTGAAATCACCGGCATTTTCAGTCAGGCTAAGAATGTTTTGGAAGCTGAAGGCTGGCTGGCAAGTGGTGCTCCGGCTAGGGCAAGGGTTTTTCTTTTTACTTTTCACCTGGCTCACATATGGCAGGGCCACTTTATCCACAAAAGAGCCAAAACCTAATGGATATAGCAATAGAATTCATGCAAAGGGTTTAAATGGGAACTAAACAATAGGACAATTTTGTGAGTTTGCCATGTAAAGGGTAACAATCTTAAAAGGTTAGCTATATGGGTACGGTCAATACAGTGATATAACTAAGCAACAAAAGTGTTCTGTTAGATGTGAATGTGATCATAGCAAATGCCAATTCACATGATTTTTTTACATCACAATGTATCAAGCTCAATCAGCTCTTTAGATCATTTTTAACATTTAGATGGCAGCAAACTCACAACATTGGCACAAACGGATAGGATAGAACGACAGATTCAGATCCCGGCCAGCTATATCTGCGCTGTTTAAAATAGAATGGAATAGAATCTCTGCTCTCACCTATACGAATCTTTTTCGTGAAGTTTCCAAGAGTGGCAACGATATCCTGGCCCAAATGTTTGATCTCGTCCAGGTCATCTCTCATGGAGAATGACAGGTCCATCAGGTAATACAAATCAATAGGAAACCCCTCAGCTCTTTTGAATGACACTTTAAATGTCTGTGGCACACCTGTGATTGATTTAGAAAAATATAATCACTAGAAAATACAACTCTCAACTGACCATATTCACGCAAATGACCGCTGTGCAGTGAATATGGTCATTTGATTTATTCTACAATTTATTTTCTCTTTTTATCATTGACCGCTACAAAGAATGTCTTTAACGTGTTTTGGGGCTTTTTATGAATTCATAATTGTCTCGCAAATATTTACCGTATATCGCTCCCCAACGCTAGGAAACACTCAGCTTGCTGTATTTTGCCTAGGTAGCAAGATGGCCGCCCGCACAACGTTATGGGAACGCCGATCTTTAGAGGCGTTTTTCTCTGAATTGCGGCTCAGATCAAATTGAACAAAGAGAGGATGTTAGGGGCTCAATACTAAATCGTCGCTATACCTCGTGGTTACCAGCTCAGTGGCCTTGTGGTTAGAGTGTCCGCCCTGAGACTGGAAGGTCTGGGTTCAATCCCCGGCCGGGTCATACCAAAGGATTGGGCGTAAGTCCCTGCGACATACTAGTGTCATGTCCAGGGGGTGTACTTGTACATCAAGCTGCCTCACGCTACAGAAACAGGAGATAGGATCCTGCCCTATGGGCCTCATGGCTCGGCAAGGCTACTTACTTACTTACCTTAATAATATTAATGCTTCTGAAGACTTTTAAATATACGATGCAGTCAATGAGTTAAATCAGAACCCATGTGGCAGATGGTGAGCCATTCACACTGACATCAATATAATGCAACTTAGATTGTGATATACATTTCTCAGCTCACCGACTCTGAGTTTGAATTTGAGATTTTGTGGCTTAATCTGGATCACATCATATGGGCCCTGGCTGAGGTCATTGTTCTTCAGTTCATCCATTTTCGGTTCAGGGTTAATAATGTGCTTTTCCTTGTCACAGTGCCTGCTTTTTAAAGACTCCTCTGTATCACATCGGCGTTCATTCGATTCCTCCGGTTTCAGGAAGCCCTAGGAGTAGAGCGGAGCACTACATTTTATTTCATTCACTGACTGACTTACCTTCTCACCTACCTAATGCAAAAGGCCATTATTCATTTCACCAATGTGTGGTGCTTCACAAATATTTACTGTAGTAGTCTGTGCTATTATTGGGTGTAGAGAGAAAAATAGTGATTATGTACCAGTCCAGTATCTGAAACTAACCAATACATGTTGTAAAATTCATCAACCATGCCTCAAAGACATAAGCAGTGCCAGTGAGTTTATGTGTTTTAAACCATAATGGGACCTTGCATGTCTGTAATTAATAATGTTTTACTGATTAGTGATTACTATTTCAGGGCCACAACACAATAGCCTACATGATCTCTATCATACTAAATGCTTGGTTATTTATTATTTTAATTGTATCAGCCTATACTGTAAAATATATAATTTGGCTTACCATCTGGTTGCACCATGCACAACCAGGACTTTTCATGCACTCTGTGCAATTTGGCTTGGGCACACATCTTTGGAGACCTGATACAACAACAGATTAACACAGAAGGTCCCGCCATTTGACTGGTAGAAAAGAAAACAAATACAAATATAATACAAATGTGGAGGTTTACTTTACTCCTTCTACTCCTTTTACTCAGACACTCACCCTGAGTCTCACTTTGTTGTACAAAGTGTAGCAGAACAATGACAAGTACAACAATCCTTTTCATTGTCTGTCCATAGATAAATTATATTCCGGGAACATGAGCAGGGTGAAACCTGCAGGGCAGATGAAAATGTGAAATGTAATTAGCAAAGGTGTCTAAATTATAATCTGGATAATTTCAAGGTGTGAATTAAGACTAGAAGTATTGCATTTATTAGAGTGCATACCTCTGCCAACAATTTGTAGCTGTCAAGATTTCCATAAGATCAAAAAAGAGAGAGGGGTTAGACTTGTACGTTGCTTTGTGATCAGTAAGTCACAATCCAACTAGCCTCGGAAGCCCAGCTGCCCAGACGTTTTTATTTCCACAATCCAACAAATGCCAAAGCACTAATTTGCAAAAATAAAAAAATTGCGAATAAAAAAATCAAAAGGGACTCAGCACCTATAAGTTTCAGTTTACAGCCTTCTTCAAGGCCTATATGCAACCTTTGGCTTTTTTGGGGTAGAGAGAATTTGTACACTATGACATAATTTGATGGAACTGTGTGATGTCAGAGGGCAACGGAACAGATTAAAGCTCTTGATCTATGACCGATTATATAATTTTGACCATGACCGTGATTGAGACCATGACATTTTACAAATGCAACTGATGAAGTCTCTAGGGGGGCAACCTACAATTTACAATTTAGGCATTTAGCAGACACTCTTAATCCAGAGCGATTTACATTAACCTACTATACCTCGTTCCCGCCAAGTTTCATGAAAATCCACTTTTTGCTAACACTCCCTGGCAGAGGTCCTTATGTTGAGTCATAAAGTTCTGTATTCATACCATGTATACCTCTACTCACATAATGGTTAAAATACATGATACAGGTTAAAGGTTAAACCAATTTATGCGCATGAGGCCACAATTCTCACACATATATAGCAAAAGGCAGTCTATAGAGAAATGGGTCAGTTATGCATGCCAAAGATCGACTGCAGTTTGCACAAGAGCTTTTCTGCAACATGTAAGGCTGTTATGTGGTCAAAGTATGATGCTGGCACAGCAGAATATATCACACAGTATGCTGGCATATTATGATGTGTAGAATTACTGTACATTTTACTAACTTAATTTCACCCATTTAAAAACTTCTAAGATCTACAAGCTCACAACACGTTGGGATGCGATATGCCTACATTTTGAGCATGTAGATCTGCTATTTTTGCGTACGTATTTTGCGTAAAAATAAAATATTTTTGGTAAAAAAGGAGAAAAAAAAGGATCCTCTAATTTGATTTTAGGAGATCTTATACTGGCTGTACAATGTGGTTAATACATGTTGCATATCGTTGCTGTCGGGAGGAAACCTCATAACTCTATTTTTGAGGTTTTTGATTTTTTTTGGGGGCATAAATCAGTGCTATTGATTGAACACCCTTTACGTCTGTGTGTTATTTTAAAATATTGAACCAATGGAAAGTAGTAAAAAGTGCTTTGGACAAAACCTCTTAACTCCATTGGACCCTCAAAATGTCTGATAAAGCAACTAACTCCACCACCTCTCCCCCTCTCATGGAAGTAATTGACAATATATAAAGTTACAACACCAACTTTGATGAGGCTGTATTGCTTTGTTTTAAAAATATTTTCTTAATTTCCTGAAAATTTTATATTTTTCATTTCCTGAAAAATGAACATTTTCATTCACGTCCTTGGTTGTATTCACTATAAAAATGACAAAATGTATTAAAACGTTACTCACCTCTGTTGGTTTCTCTCTTTTTCTTATGTACCGGTTCACTGACAGTGCTGTGATCTTCCCCGTCTGCACTTTTATTGCTTCCTACTTCAGCTTCCTACCTCTGTGGCGAGATGACGTTTGATTTGACTTACTGAAACTCAACTGTTTACTGAACTTAACCATACCAGGACCTTGGCCATTAATATTAATCATGTTGTAAATGTCTTTTCCATAATAACTCCATACAACATTGTGGGCTCAGTTACATTAGACAGAGAAAAAAACAACACTGACAGCACAAGTGAAGTACGTTTTTATTTTGCCATGAAAATGGAAAACATTTGCGATAAATTTGTAAATTGAGATGGTTACAACTGATTTTCACAACACAACTGAGTTGTCTGCTGTTGGTGGAAAGGGAAGTTCTAGAAACAGGAAACAGAACAGTGCGGTTTAGAGCAGCTTGCTGAAAAAGGAAGGAGCTAAACCTGTGGTGTGCACTGTGCATGTATATGACAGCTCTGCAATACTATAGAATATCCATCCGAAGCTCACAAACCACTTCCGCAACCCAACTCAAATGCTACATGTCATATTTGATCATTAGGTGACTATTGAACAGTGACAGTGTTTTGATTGTAGCATCGGAAGACTACTGTTCAATGAGGCCTCTCTTCCTGATGATATGTTCCATAGTGGCAGCCTCAGTGTCCAGGTTGATTTTGTACTTGGCCAGGATCTTCAGGATGGGTCTCAGCTTCAGCCACCATTGTGTCTTAGGAATACGATGTCTATAGAGGAGATTGCGTTAGGGGTATATATATATATACAGTGTTTGTGTGTGCGTGCGTGCGTGCGTGCGTGCATGCGTGCGTGCGTGCGTGCGTGCGTGAATGAATAGTTTATTCGGTGCTTTACAGTTACATGTTAAATACTTAAGTTGTATTTACAATAATCAGAGGTGCACCGAAAAGGTCTAGGCTGAAGCCGAAGCTTACTTTGCCTAGCCTGACTAATGAAAGCTCATGAAATGTAAGCGACCCAGTCATCAAAGTCATATAATAATAATTATTATTATTAAGCCAATGGGAATCTGACCCCATACCCTTAAACGCCACCTAAGCCAATGGGAGTCTGACCCATACTCTGAAACGCCACCAGAAACTGTACAGTACACTGTACTGTAATCATATACAGTTAAATGGTGCATTTTATATAGCGCCTTTATCCAAGGTGCGTTACATAGATTATGCATTACATTCACCCATTCACACACACATTCATACGGCGGAAACTATGCAAGGCACCAACCAGCAATCAGGGGTTCAGTGTCTTGCTCAAGAACACTTCAACGCTAACTCTGGGGGAGCCCGGGTTTGAACTGGCAACCTTGCGGTTACCATCCAGCCACCCCTGAGCCACCACCGCCCCAATTAACTCCTAGGAGACCGCCAGCCTGTAGGGATGCTGGATGCCAGACAAATTGAACAAAAAGTGAAAGAAGAAGCTCTTGCTCTAGTTCCGTTTTTACCGGAAGTAGAAGTCATCAAGTCGGCCATTACGGATCAGCTACCAGCTCCGGGTGTGTGCGTGTCTGAAAATCGTTTATGATCGTCCGATCTCAAATTAGGGTCTTATGATTATGAAGCCCCGAATATCGCATTTTGACCAGATTATGAGCCATAATTCATATAAAGACGGCTTGTGCGCGTGCACGCGGGGATTTTGGCCGCTTTTACGTGGTCGGGATCTGTAGCTAGCTAAAAATGCAACAAACATGCTAATTTGATGGTTTTGATTCGCCGATAGACGTGGATTAAACAAAACTCGGCCCTACGTTTTAGGCACCCCGGACAAAGGTAAGTTCACCTCGGCTATACGTCCATGGCACTTATCCTGTTTTAATGTATGTGTGTGTGTGTGTGTGTGTGTGTGTGTGTGTGTGTGTGTGTGTGTGTGTGTGTGTGTGTGTGTGTGTGTGTGTTAGGCTGTGCAACAGTGACAGTGACAGACGCTATTTTCGTGCTCGGACAGACCCAGCCAGCCTGGGACCCGCATAGCTGTCTATAGGAGTGGTCGCACCACTCAAAAACAGTGATATAGTGACATCACACTATCATCCCCTCCCCCTTTATCATACAACAACAGCTGTGGGTGTTGCTTCAGTTCAGGTGGATCACCACCCATCACCAGTGCCACCAGGCAAACCAGGCATATAATGAACTGGTGGGCGTGTCCACATAAATACGGAAATTTAACAAATACTGCACAGATGGTGGAGGTGAACGGAACACTGTCTGTCCCCCCGTAACATACATACATACAACATACAGAGAGAATAACTCTTACTCAAAATCAGTTTGCTCTTTGAGTTCTTCCAGAGGAGAGAAGACCAAAGACCTCTTCTTCATACCCAACACACAGGCAGTATCTGGGGAATTGGCAAAGATACGACCTGGAGAGTACATAAAGAGAATGTAACATATCAACATGGGGGCCACACAATGATACAGCAGTCCACACTTCTATAACACATCCTGTATTCCGCAAGTGGGACATTATAATTTCACCATGTCTGTAGCACTCCTTCAGTTTGTCAGTTAGCCATAGGACAGACTTAGCGCCCATCTTGGTGCCAAAATTCCTGTCGAAGGGCGTGGGTGTTCCACCCTATAGTAAAACAAGAAGGAAGACAATGTATTCACTTGGGTCTTATGCTATGTATAGAATTGACAAACACTGATTTAACAACTCAAAGGACTTTGTAATATGACAAATAGCAACAAGTCACGATAGGGAGACTAGATTGAAAGATTGTAACACAAAACTGGGGATCTCGATTCTTTGGCATACCTGCTGCATGTGTCCAAGAACATTCTTCCTGCAGTCAAACACACCCTTGCCCTCTTCTGAGTACAGGTTGAAGATGAAGTCTGTGGTGTAGTTAGCGTTGCATCTCTCATTCCTGTAAAGAAAGAAGAAATCATATGAGTTGAATGAACCCATCTGTATGTGATAACAGATAATCATCTGTCTCAAATCCCCAAATGAACCACAAGGCGCACAGGTGACTCTTTTTAGTTGTGTAGAATCTACATAAACAAAGGAACAGTAAAAAAAAAAAATAGTATGGATTGTATGACATGTCCACAAACCTCAAAATGAGACCTCTCTTAACATTGGTCTTCATCTTCTCCACCAGATGCTCCACATTCACCTGCAAACAAAGCAACCATCAGCTCACAATATGAAGTTGAGAAAACATACATCCACTCATCCATCCAACCAACCAACCAACCAACCAACCAACCAACCAACCACCCAGCAGTCATTCTATGTCATCAACATAAAAGCTCAGACCTCCAGGTCATGGATGTTGAAAGGTTCCTCAAAGATGTATGCAGCATCAGCTCCAGATGCCAGGCCAGCCATGGTAGCCAAGTAGCCACAGTATCCTCCCATAGTCTCAACAAGGAACACTCTTCTCTTTGTTCCAGCAGCAGACTGCTTGATCCTATCACATGTCTGACATAGACATGAACCAAAAGAGATGTACACAAAATGAACACTGAGGTGTATTACTATGATGGAATGTCATTTGGGTGTGCGACATGTGCGTCTGTCTGACCGTTGTTATGGTGTTAAGCGCAGTGTCAGCGCCAATGCTGAAGTCTGACCCAGGTATATTGTTGGAGACAGTCGCAGGAATGACTACCAGGGGAATACACAGCTCCTCATACTTATTTCTAGCCTCCACCAACTGCAGACCACCCAAAAATGCCTGGTGAAGACAAAACAAAGTGTAAAACCTTCATGAAAAACATTCACTATCAATTTCACTGAAATCTTTGACGAAGTATGAGTTTAACCAATTTGAAGCCATAGAACCTCATGATGAATAGCGGAAATACTGATCAACAACGCATCACATCGAGACACATTGTGAGTAGATCTGCAATTTCTATTAAATAAATGTCACATAGGCTATGGCATGCCCAAAATAGGGATGCCAGTTTTAAAGTGGTTAAGAAATTGCAATGTTGTGTTCATTTGCACTTCATATTGTAGGGTAATATTATAAAGTAGCTCCTCACCTCAAAGCCTCCAATAATGACCAAAGCATGGATGTTAAACTTCGTAATGCTCAGACTAATCTGCTCCATAACGTCAATTGGCACGGACCTTCATCAGACAGAACAAAAATAATCACACATATATAATCTGTGTGTCATAAATTCCTTGTGATCAGATGAGTCCATATGGAGATAGATTACCTCTTAGTGCCCAGCAAGGAACCCCCCTTTCCAGTCCACCCTCCCACATAACCCCAGCTGATAGGCTCAACCTGGGAAAGGACAAAAAGACTGTAAACATTTGTTTTCAGCACTCTTTTTTCATAGGCATGTTCACGTAAATGTTAATCATAATAAAATACTCCAAATTGGTTTCATGAGCTTGTACAGCTAGGATGTACCATTCCATTAGCCAGGCCGTCGAAGCCATCATGAACACCAAGCATCTGGTGACCCTGAAGAAGGCCTATTCTGACCGCTGAACGAACGGCAGCATTCATCCCAGCACATGGAGCACCAACATTCACTATAGCAACGTTGATGTTACTCTGGAAAGAGGAAAAGATGTATAGAGATAAATGTATCACCCAGAGGAAAATTCATTACACACACAGAGAAATGTGTTAAATTAAATGTTTTAATTAACTCTAATTGAAATCTAAACATTTTATTATAGCCAAATAAATCAATGTTATGTTACAGTATATACCAGTAAGACGCCTGATGGTGAGAAGCACAAGGCTGCTGTACTTTATACCTCATACTTTAAATGCTTAGTATGAGGTATAAAGTACAGCAGCCTTGTGTTCCTAAAACAGAAAGATTGGGTATTGGGCAAGACTGACGTTATGTATCTTTCAGGACCTTTCACTGCTTCGTCTCAACCATTACTCTATGGCTCTGCTCTCAGCCACCGCGGTGGATATTATGACATTCCGTTTTTTGGAATGTTGCCACTACTGTTGGAGTAGCCATAAACTACACAGGTTCATCCCGATGTTCTGGACATCTTTGTAATGTTAGTGTTAGTAAAAAGCAGGTAAAAGAGTAATGTTTGAGGCAGACTAACACGCCACAGTTCACTGTAGTAGAAGAGGTGCGGGTTTACCCCGCAGCTATGTCGGCTCCGCCTACAGGAAATACGTAAGCTGCGACCATGAGACCCGTTTCTGAATTCGTCTATATGGAGATGTAAGGGTAGGTGAGGTCGCACGCACGCATCCACCTAGGTGACAGCAGACTGCTGGGCGAGCGCTGGCGCTTTGGCATGGGGGGTCAGATGAACATATGGAATGAATTCTGTACTGGCCATATATGGAGCGTGTCTTGAGTGTACAGGGTTTGATGTGGTCAGATCAACATATGGAATGTCAGAACAGGTCAGCTCCATATGGAGATCTAAGGGTGGCAGCGGGGGCAGTGTCTTGAGTGTAAAGGGTTTGATGAGGGCCCAGGTAGGGCCGGGCCTTCATTTTCGGGCCTGTTAAGAACGGGCTGCTAATAACTTTGGCGCAGGCCCGTCTAGAGTTTAAGGTCGCATTCACACCTCTAATTCGGTAGACTCAGCAGGGACCTTTATCAATGTGTTCAATTTATAAACACGTGTGTGTGTGTGTGTGTGTGTGTGTGTGTGTGTGTGTGTGTGTGTGTGTGCGTGCGTGCGTGCGTGCGTGCGTGCGTGCGTGCGTGCGTGCGTGCGTGCGTGCGTGCGTGCGTGCGTGCGTGCGTGCGCAATAACGGATGTCTACAACTTCACCAACTTGTTTTATAAAGTAGCAGCTAGCCTACTAAAGCCTACATACATTAAACCTGGTAGGTTAATAGGAGTAGCCTACTGTCTACACAAACACACACATACCACTTTTCTGACTCCAGATCAGCGCAGGATTCCCGGTCCAGGTCTGTACTACGAGCGCAAACACTTTATGCAACCTGCAACATTGTGTAAATGTGCGATGGAACCCAATCGCCTCCATTCTCTTGCAATATCCTGTACACTGCATTGTTCGTGTGTGTATACCTATAGCTTCAGCATAAGCCTATGATCGTCAGGCCATATTGCAATAAGGGCTTCTATCTCTTCATTAGACCACGTGTGTCCACATCTTTACGCCTCGCTGCGTAATACCTTCGATTCTCCTTCCTTCTAGTGTGCCAAATACCAACTATTTCATCCCACAATGGTACATTCACTCCCTATGCATTCACACCTGCAGTGATCCGCACTCTGCTGCGTTTTGAAGTGAAGTGAAACCCTCGTTTTTTGGCGGAGTAAAATGCGGTTCTTTGGTGCGCATTAGGATTCGATTGAGCCTTCACACCTGCCAAACGAAGCGCACTTTCCAACAATGTGCAGCAGGATTCGTTTTAATCGCAGTAAAGCATGCTGGTGTGAATGCGACCTAAATGGACAGGTATCAGTCAAAAGGTGAAACATCGAAGAGGAAGGATGGATGGGGAAGGATCAACATATGGAATGTCAAAACAGGTCAGCTCCATATATGGATGATGATATGAGGGATCTCCATATATGGGCATGCCTTAATATTGATGACAACAGGGATCCCTGATGATGTCACGTGATGTCACGAGGTATGCCTGGGGTGACCAACCAATTGACTGACTGACGGGAAATGCATGATTTCATAGTAAATGCGACCTGCAGTCGCAACTAATGTCATGTGCTTTCAAGACCTCTTCAATTGTATAAGAGGCACAATGCCCTACCTTTATCTCTGGAGGGTGCAAATGGGCCAGCATTTGGTATGTATTCCAGTTGTTCTCAAAGCTCCTGTAGTTCAACATTAATGGAAATGTACAGACATATGAAACTGGCTACAGCACATAACTATACATCGAAAGCAATAACTGAACGGTGTGCCTCACTTTCCCCTGAGCTTCACAGCATCCTCAAATCTCCCTTCTCCCATGGCTGTGGTCACGTCTTTAGTCTGAAATCAAAGGAGATAGGGGACGTCAAACAGAAAAATGGATGGATGTGAGTCAAGTCAGTCAGTCAGTCAGTCAGTCAGTCAGTCAGACAGACAGACAGACAGACAGACAGACAGACAGACAGACAGACAGACAGACAGACAGACAGACAGACAGACAGACAGACAGACAGACAGACAGACAGACAGACAGACAGACAGACAGACAGACAGACAGATACAATCTCTGCTGCATGTCAAATGTATGCATGTTACCTTTCAGACAAACTGTTGTGACAGCAGTCACACAAACTCATACAGAGAGGGCTTGAACTCTCCATTTCAAGGATAGGTTCTTAGTTTACTTATGATCATAGATGACTATTTCTATGTTCTTGCTTATTGTAAATCGCTCTGGATTAAGAGCATCTACTGAATGCCTAAATTGTAATTTGTAAATTGTTATGGTATCGATAGCAATATAGAGTATGCCATCAAGTCCCCCAGCAATGTAGGTGGTTGTGAACACGGAAGTATGGTTCTTACTAGGACAGATCTATATAGTTAATATGCAATGTGGTGGTGTATTGGAGATGTGTTTTAACTCACCACTTGGACACACTCCATCAGAGGCAGCCTGATTGCCATGTTTCCTGACAAGCTCACCACACACGCAGGAGTTTCTGGAGTGGCCTCTAGCAGAGCCATCACAGCCTCTACGCCCATCCTGCTACCCTGAATCACACATCACACGATAAAGTCGGAATTGTTTGTAACAACACATGACACACAGACAGAGACAGAGAGAAAGCTCAATTGGTACACACAGTAAAAGGGTATATGTGCGTGTGTGCGTGTGTGCGTGTGTGCGTGTGTGTGTGTGTGTGTGTGTGTGTGTGTGTGTGTGTATATATATAAATATATGTATATGGGGAAAGTGAATGTTTACCAGAATTCTATCGAATGCAGAGGGGGTTCCGCCTCTCTGTACATGTCCCAAGATGGTAGCCCGAGTGTCGAAGCCCAGGTTTTTAGATACGATCTAAATAAGACAGGTGATAAGAAATTACGATATTATTTGTCTGTATGACACGACTAGTGTATGTATGCCTCCCTCTGATTATTGTCATTACTCATTACTAACGTCTTTGACATAGTCACAGGTGATAGGTGTTCCATTGCGGTTCATGGCCCCCTCTGCAATAATGATGACATTCAAACGGGAGCCGCGGCTTCTTTGCTGTGTGGGATAGAGAAAAACATGAAAGATCGGCAAGCATGCTCTCTGGGAGAGAGTAGAAGGATATGGAAAGAGATAGATCAGTGGTTCTCAAACCTTTTCATGGGAAGGACACCCACATGAATGTGTATTTGGTCATTAGATAGATAGATATGTTTATTATCCCGCAGGGGGAAATCAGTAAATCAGTAATACATTAAATAAGTAGAAGTTTTGTGTTGTTGAAATGTTTCAACATTTTTCAAGATTATTTTGAAAATAGCAATGCGACATGATGTGTGAGCTTATGGAACAGCTATTTTGAAATAGGCTATAAGGTGGCTAAACAGATTTTGATGCTATATTAACAAATTTAGCTGGGGACCCGCTGGAACTCCCTCAAGGATCCTTGGGGCTCCCCGGAACCCACTTTGAGAACCACTGAGATAATAATGCATGCAGTGGGTGATGGCATGGCGGGAGAGAGATGTACGTCTGTTAGTCTCCTGAAGAGATGTTGTTCCCATCCATCCTCTGGGGGCATTTCTGGGATGAACACCCAGTCAGCGCCACAGGCCAGGGCAGTCACCAGGGCCAAGTAACTGTAGGCAGACAATAAACCATACTGTCATAGATGTCATAGATGTGCATGCACGCGTATTCGCCTAAACTTCGTGCACAGACCAGGTTTGCTCACCCACAGTGCCTGCCCATCACCTCCAGGATGAAGGTTCTCTGGTGACTGCAGAAAGACACATACAGTATACAAATTTGAGATCAGGCATTTTGACATCACACTGGAGTCAGGCGTCCCTCAGATAACTGTCAGTGTGTCTTTGTACCTCTGTGCGGTGGTAGTGATGGCATCCACCACCTCTATGATGCGGTGCAGGGCAGAATCTGTGCCGATAGTCATGTCAGTGCCACAGAAGTCATTGTCGATGGACCCCACCATGCCAACGATGTTCAGGTGAGATGATCGCTTGGCCTCGTCTGCTGTGATCTTCCCTGAGCAGTGGTGCACACGCAAACACAGCCTTCATCACGATGACTTAAAATATCCATGTTATCCAATTAATTTCTTGCAGTGGCCAGTTCCAACAAGGTGAGTAGGAATTCACTCAACTGAAAGAGCATTAGTGTAGGGTGTTGGATTTAAGAGATTTGTGTTTTAATCTGTTGCAATCTCATTATGTATTTTTGTTTTGTTTTGTTTTTACGTGTACACCTGAACATGTGAGGTAAAGTTGAATCTTGAATCTCTATAGCATCAGTTTTATAACTATGTGACAGTAGGGAAGTCAGATGTGAAAAGCGACTTGTCACTCTTGTTTAGAGCAGTGCCTGTTGGGTAATGCTGAACACTCGGGGAACTCTCACCAGCTTTCACCAGGTCAGCCAGCAGCTCGCTCCACTCTGTACGGAACTGGTTGGCACCTGTCAGACTGCCATCGCCACCAATCACACACAAGTTAGTGATTCCCAGCTTTACCAGGTTACAGGCGGCTTTGGTGCGTCCTTCCTTAGCCCGGAAGTCCTGACAGCGGGCGCTGCCAATCACGGTGCCACCCTGATGAAAAGGATGGAGGAATGATTTTCAGGACCCAATAACAAATGTTTGTACGATATTCAGCACACTAGGAGTAGAGAAGCCTAAACGAGCAAGCAAGAAACTAACTGCATGAAGGTTGCATAGAATGGAGATGGGGTGGTTGTGGGGATCGTGGTAAGATTATATGACACTCCGGCCTCTGTGTCTAAGGTCAGTTAAATCCTTTAATGAACCTTGGCATTTAAATGACCACTTGACCTACAGAACTTCACTGGCGGGGCTAAAGAGTTGCTCCAGTTACATGGCCCACCCGTCTTCTGAAAAGGTTAGACTAGGACCTCTTGACCACAACGTTCAAAACGTTGAGAAGGTCAGAAAAGAAGTGTATGTGTGTGTGTGTGTGTGTGTGTGTGCGCGCGGGCGCGCACACGTGCGCGCGCGTGTGTGTGTGTGTATTAATACGTGCATGTGTGTGTGTGTGTGTGTACTGTATGTTCTCACCAGCTGCAGCATCATGGACACACTCTCCCAGGTAGCCAATTTGATATTGTCTCCTCCATCCACCAAGCCTTGGTATCCCTGCACCACACAAAAACACTTACTGTAAATATCAGTCCCAGTCTAAATATATATATACTGTATGTGCTGGCTTAGGCATGTGTCGTATAAATAGTGCCACACTGAGTATGTTGGAGCAATGTTTGCACGATTCTGTGCAGATAAAAGCATAGAAAAAACCAGTAGAGAAGGACCATGGCCATTGTTGTTTACCTCATGGACAAAATACACTTTGGCTCCGGTGTACATTCCTACTCTGACTGTGGCTCTCACAGCTGCATTCATTCCTGTAGACACAATGATGAGTGTTGTGCATTTAATAACTGTGGTGACACATACTAATAAACATACTGTAAGCTCTGGAAACTTCAAATGCGTGTCACGTCTGTGACAATAGAAACAACAAAGACTTGCCGCAGATGAAATTAATCATCTTAGGACAAAGAGAACAAAACACCAACTAACATTTTTATCCCACAATTTTGCAACCCATTTTTTCACCCAGTGTTTCACCCAATTTTCTAATGTAATCCTGGGCGCTACACTTCCTCTGCCAACCTGGGGGGGCAGCGGACTGACCTCATGCTTCCTTCTATGCATGAGGAGTCCAAGCTGCTTCTTTTCACCTGGCACGGGGGAGTTTCCCCGGCCAGACGTAGCGCGTGGAAGGAACACGTTATTCCCCTCCATCAGGCGCCCCGGCTGTCCAGGGGGTGGCAGTTTAGAGACCAGGATTACTGCATGTTTTTTGTGAGGGTATCTACCCTAGGGGACACAGGGAGAACATGCAAACTCCACACAGAAAGGCCCTTTGCCTAAGGTATGGGCACTGATGACGCGGAGGAGGGAACACGCCCCCAGCGCCCGCAGCGTCCCCAGCAAGAACCGAACACAGGACCTTCTAGCTGTGAGGTGACAGCACTACCGAGCGTGCCACCGCCCCCCTCCAACTACTGTTTTTAATAAACTTCAGAAAAAGATACGTATATAAATATTTGACCCAACTTTGTACTTTTCCAATATTGGTTACATGAGGCTAAGAAATAATATCAAAACAACCTGACAATAATAACACACCATACATTATAACTATATGAATGTATGTGTATTACAGATTGAACAGTATGAGAAAGAAAAGACATAAAGGTATTTATCTGCAAGCATAACAAATCAGCTTAAAGGACAAGACATTTGGACAGATAAACAGTGAAGTTCACTAACTCCATGTTAACCATTTAATCCCTTTATACGGTACTTCATCGCTAGCCTGGTAAACCGCTCCCCCTTGAAATCAAATCACATTGCACTTCTCTCTTGCAGAATGAAAATAAATCTATTCAAGGGGGAGTGGTTAACCAGGCTACTTCATCACATGACGAATAGCAAAATTAACTGATCTACAACCTCACAATGTATCACGGATTCACAATGTGACGCTTTGTGAGCTTGTTGATCTGCTATTTTAGAAAATGTTTAATGTTTAACTTTTGTTTTAAAGTTTCTATAATTGCATGCCAAAAAGAGTGATGCAAAGTTGAAAGTTCCTAAAGAGAAGTGGGATTGGACGGTTAGAGGGGCTCACTTCAGTCCACCTCACTATGTCACAGACATGCATGTGACAGAAAGGTCATGCTAAAATTAGCCCCCCTGCCCTCTCACAACAGATACACATGGAGAGGAAAGGGAGACGGAAGCCAAAGAACATGATATCTAGATGTCTGGAAAGGTACAATGCAATGGACAACATTTAATTGCAAATGAGGAGGCAGAACATGTCAATGCGTGTCTTTTCCACCACTCCCAGAGCTATGGGGCATAGTCCCATAGCTCTGTGAAGCTCAACGGACGTAGCACTCAACGGTCCCACTGGAAGGTCATGTGGGGTCAGTAGACATTCTAAAAGGTCAAGTATGGATATACTCATCACCAACTTTAAGGTCAGAGCAGGGCAAGTCTCCTTGCCTCTGTGGTTCAACCTGCCCTGGGTCTGGATGCAAGACTTCAGCAGGTTCAGCTTACTCTTTATTTACGTTATATAGCTCTGCAATGCCATAGTCATGACAGTTGTGTGCCTGAGTGTTTATAAAAAGTGGTATACCAAACTGAGTGAAACAATTATAATGGTTGGCACCTTCTTATCCAAACTTTCCATAACTATTAATCATTATAGGAAACATTACATGTTTTAGAGATTATGGAGCTGGCCACCAACATGATGTTCCCAAACAGGCTACCTGACATTTACAAGCATCAAAAGCTAATCTTCTTTGTCTATCTTTGACAGATTTGTCTTTGATTTTTGACTGCTGTGGGTTAATTGTTCTTAATTGTTGTTAATTGTTAATTGTTCTCCAAGTTCTCCGAGTCATGTTTAAATAGAAATAGACTTAATCAGAGTCCCCCACAGTGGGAGAGTGCACTCACTCACACACATCACCCTGGAGACCCTCTACTTATTCTGGGCATCACTACTCACACATCACCCTGGAAACCGTCTACTTACCCTGGGCATCACCTCCTGAGGTCAGCACAGCAATTGCCCGACCCACCCCGATCTTGGTGGGGTCCACTTTAGCTGACTCTGCCATGTTCCTGGAGCTGTTCCTATCTGAAATACAGAGGGAAGAAGATTGGCTTTGATCGTATTATAAGCCCTATCGCCACTGCTGTCCAGTTTGTCCACTACTCCTCGCTGGCTGCTCCGGAGAGTGAGAGAGGGGGCAAGTGGACACAAGATAACTATCCTCTTGGCATAAACTGAGGCAGGTGCAGTTGGGTAACACACACGCACGCATGCGCAGTTTGCGCACAGACAGACAGACAGACAGACAGACAGACAGACAGACAGACAGACAGACAGACAGACAGACAGACAGACAGACAGACAGACAGACAGACAGACAGACAGACAGACAGACAGACAGACAGACAGACAGACAGACAGACAGACAGACAGACAGACAGACAGAGTTTGTGGGAGTGATTGCAGGTAATTGCAGGTTTACAAATAAGTTTTAAAATGTAGCGAAACACCATTTGTATAACATTTTTTGTATAATAATTATAATAGTTGAATTGTTTAAACCAGGAATGTAAACCATTCTTCTTATTCATAAACCTATCCTCTGTAATGAGAAGTAAAATTAAGGTATTTACAGAGTTGTTGTTTTAGCTTTCATTAAACCATAGTTTCATAAAAAATCCGTAAGATTGTAACATCTAATGAAACAGTGAGATTGGAATAGATTTATGTCCATACAAAATATCACAGTGCAGGTTAAATTATGTAATTGTGCATATACACTATAGCAAATGCACTGATGGTGTGTTACTTATCCCTGACCTCTATGTCCTCGTCATTTTTTGGCAATGTGCTGTAAATCATATTAAAGTATTATGCTTTTACTGCTTGCTTTTGACCTGCCTCACAGCAGCCTGCTAGCCCTGTCTGTCTTTTTAAGTTATTGAAGTCATTCAATTGAAGTCATTAAAAAGAAAAACAGGAGCTCTTATGATCGTACATCATCATGACGTAAAATAGACACTATGACGTAAAATTCTCCATTCATTGTCAATGGGAATTTAATTTGTTTGTTTAAGACGAAGTTTGTGGACGGTAACTAAAAGCTGGATCTAGATGGGGCTATCGCTAGCGCCCCTCAAAATGAAAAGAAAAGAAAAAAACACTATCCATAAAACAAATGTGCTCATACTCTCACATGTGACAATAGCTCAGATCAGAACCTTCTCCCTCCACTATATAGCTCGGAGCTATACAGCGGAGGGAGAGCTAGGTTCCAAATGGGGCTAATGTGACAACTAACCCATAGCACCACCTACCTGACCTTACAGTAGGGTACCACATAAGTATTTAGCTAGTGACTGAAAAGTAGATCATCATCGTTTGATCATAAAATACTTACAAATAACACCAACATAAAAACTAGGGATGCTTGAGATAGAACTTTTGTCCGATATCCGAAGACTGATAAATTGCATGGTCAAATCGACTGATACCCATATAGGCAATGCAAGGTTCCAGTAGGGAAACTTCCACCTTTTATACAGTGAGAGAGATTTGTTTTTGCGTCCGGTGACCCCATCCAGTGCAGGTTTTAGACGTGCCTCCTCAGTCTCAGATCTGAACCCATTTGAATTGGTGTTAGGAATCCGTTGCGACCGCATGCACTTGCTGACATCGGACCCACAACCTTCCGCATGAAAGGCAAATGCTCTAACCATTACACTAGGACGTCCCCCCACCTTTTATACAGTAACAGTAACACATGAGTTCAAACAATGTTATGAACCTTTTGAAAGCTTTTCCAGAAAACACTGATTGAATCTGCAGCCTTCATCATCACAAAAAGCTTTTTCAGCTTCACATTCAAACATAAATATTATAAAATAAAATATCGGCTAAACCCAATATACCATGAGTAAAATGCCCTGAGGGCGAGAAACAACCTCGCTAAAGGGCGAGGTCACGTGCACGCATCCGCCTGAGTTTCATCAGACTGCTGGGCAAGCACTGGCGCTTTGGCATGGTGGGGTCAGATCAACATATAGAATTAATTCTGTACTGGCCATATATGGAGCGTGTCTTGACTCTTGAGTGTACAGGGTTTGATGAGGTCAGATCAACATATGGAATGTCAGAACAGGTCAGCTCCATATATGGAATTATAAGGTAATGCCGATACTGCCACCCTGATACAATTAATGAACCATTAAATTATGCATCCCTAAAAAAAACAATACAAATTTCAAAATGTCTCCTGTACTGAGCTGGCAGTCCTCATATGACACTGCGTGCCATTACATTACTGTAGGCCTACACTCAGTGTGCAGTGACAGTTCTGTAAATACATTATATAGCTTACCGGCATTCTCTGCTGGTGGGCTGACAGAGTCCAGGGACAGCTTGTTGTATTCAGCAGCTGACGGGGCATCGCAATCTGTGGTAGGAAATTAGGGAAACAATATCACATTACAGGAATTCTCCCTGGACTATGGTACGCGTGGTTGCGCACAGCTGAGCTGATAGCTAAAACTCCAGAGTGTTCATTGAGTAAAGCGCATCCTGCAGGGTCCATTTTTACTCTCTCAGAGTTATATTAACACTCCAGATTTTACAGTGTCATATACGTCTTAAACTTGGCTGTTGGAAAGCTTCTCGTGTTACCACCGCTTGCAGCGCCTAGAGTCAAACGCATGAATGGCACAACTTAAGCTATATCTACCAGACCCACACATCCAGAAATTTAGGTGCAGTACAAAATAGAGTTTCATTCATTCTGTGTTCCTTCTAGATATATTTTAAAAGGATGGTGGAACCACGTAATACGCTCAATAAACAAATGCCAGCATAATCAGCCATCATCCAAGGCCAGCAACCACATAGGCTCAGTCAGTCTCCTATAATAAATTATTGTCCATTTTTTTTAATTTCGAGGACCCCCAGCTTGAGCTTGATTATTAGGCATTAGGCGACTGACCTATGCACATTTGATACATCTCTGGAACCCCACTCTACACTGTACAATCTACACTGGAATTTCACTCCGATACAGTGTACAAATGGACTGGTCCATTCACTCCATTGGGCCAAAACGCATTTTTGAAATAGCATTTGATTTGATGAAAATCACACCCGTGTGAAGTGGGGGCATCGACATCATCATGTCGTAAATTTGTCTATTTGCAGATTTTGGTGCCCCTCCTGACACGTCAACCCTGAGTGAGTAGGTGGGGACCCAGACATTTTAATTTAATCTGTTCAGAAATTTCAGTGCACACCAATTAAAAACATTTTTAAAACATGTTACAGAGCAGAGCAACTTTAGCAACTTTACAGTAAGCAGAAGAACAACACTGGTAATACATCAAATACATAAAAAAAGAGTCAAAGAATCATAAGTAAGCTAAGCACCTAACATCCGTCTAACAGTGGAATATCTATATAATGAAACTATGCGTATACACTGACTACAGTGTAAATTGTGGAATTTATATAATGAAAATATGTGTATACACTATAGGGGGCTACATTAAATGCTATCTTAATTACATAAAAATACATGTATCTAAATACATTATGATATTAATTTTCTCTGTACTGTTAGCTATATCACTACAGAGGACAGTAATTGTAGCACTGGAGTCCAGAAATTTGACTCATTCTGACTTGAGTAATGAGTACAACTTGAGATATGACTTGGACTCAAATCTGTCTTTGAGGATTTTTTACTTGGGTAGGAACTTGGAAAGGAAAGGAAAGCGGGTATTTTCACGCCAGGAAATTGTTTTTACTGCTTCAGGCTTGTGAAGGCTACTGACACTGAAGCGCCACTCATGCCAGGGCAGTAGCAGTAAAAAAGGCATATAGTGAACTATACACTGACACCATGGCGCGTAATCAGCGCCTCAAACTGTGACTCCGCCCCCAACCGGGGGAAGTTGTGATTTGCGCTCGTTCACTGCAATGCAATTTGCGGCATTTTCAAAACAATATTGAGCAGAGTAGCGATTATCAAACGTATTTGCAATGCCATACGTTGAAAGATCTGTTGCCCGTGGACAAGGCACGCCACCTCCGCAAGTTAGATAGCATCGGCATAGATGTTTGTCCGTATGTGATTAAGGATTGGACCAAGTTGCATTGGCAGCCATAGACATTTTTTACCCCAGGCTAAAACCGGATGTGACGTTTTTGGGCGTTCCTGTCTAGCGTGGTGTCAGTGTATAGCAACTACTTTATTGAAGAGCACTCTCCATTGGTCACTGCTACTGTGAAAATGATCAAATAATATGATATCCTGCTATGGTGGCTTCCCCAATCAACTAGAGGAATCAGACTCATACATTTCCTGACACAATCTCCAGGAACACAGGACTTATATAGGCTCCAAGAACTGGGACGAGCAATGGCTGACAAGACCCAGTGGAAAGACATCTAAGATCTGGAAGGCAGTTGAAGGATGATGATGATGAAAAAAGGCCATCCTATCTTAATTGGCTCACTAATGACGTGATTCATCAGGTCACATCATCTGTGAAGGTCATGATTCCACAATCAACACCACGGCTTCCCAGTCAGCGAAATGATTTGTAGTGTACAGCAGACACATCACTTTGTACAAAAGACGAGAGGGTGTCGCTTTGTACAGTTATTATAGAGCGGTGTTGAAGACATGTTTCTACAAGCAGTGTGAATAGCTTGTAGATCTGCTATTTTTGTGTGCAACACCGTCATACAACGAAGTATAAATTGGGCATAGCCTTCAAATCCTGTTTGATGCCAGAGCTGCGTGCAGTCCTCCTCTCCCAAGATATCACCGCTAGATAATCACGGGCAGTGGAAGTGGAACTAGACCTCACTACCAATATATTACAACTAAGTAATCGCTTCAATCTCTAGCCAATGTTTGTGTTCAGTTCACACAAACCTGGAAAGCTGGACATAGGAGGGGCCCCTCAAAAATAATAAAATAAATCATAGCTTCAAATTGACATATTTGTTGTTCAGTTGGACCCACCAGTTTTAATGCATTATGTCTTATAGAGCAGGGGTTCTCAACCTGTGGGTCGCGACCCCTCGGGGGGTCGCCAAACTATTTTGGGGGGTCCCCAAATCATTAAAAAGAAAAAAAAGAAAAGCCATTTTAACTGAATGGCTGGAAAATGTAAATGAAGAGTTTACATATAGTACACATAGTACATGCATACACCTTCCCTAATGATTATATATGGTTTCAGTAATTATTTATGGTGTATTGTCTCTATTATTAAGGTTATTGTAGCAGTCAATTTATATTGGGGGTCAGGAGTGGGCGGGGCGGGGGTCCCGAGACGTTGCCAAAGCATTTTCGGGGGTTGAGAACCCCTGTTATAGAGTATAATGTCTTGCAGAAAACAGCATTGAAAAAACAGGCCTGAAAGGTTCACTTCTGTGGACTTTAACATTACACTATAGCTACTGTACATGTTTAAGTAATTATTTCATATTTACATGTCGATTTCAGCTCTGACATATATTTCACTCATGCTTTAATATGTGAATAGTTCAAGAGTCTGCCTGTGCTATTAACTCATTTTGGATAAAAAAAAAAGAAAAAAAGAGATTGTCCTAAATACATCTCATCTTTTCTGAAATGGGACTCTGAACCCTACCACACCCGGTCAAGTAATTTCCCCAAATTCAAGGTACCAAGTTAACTTTGAACTTGGTAGATCTGCTTTTAGCTTCTGTGGCCCTAATACATGGAATGACCAGCAAACGACATTCAAATTCACCACATTGGTACCCTTGAGTCGTTTTAAAACCTTGGTGAGTATACAGACCCCCACAATATGTAACTGTTTTGAAATTTGTCTTAGCTTTTTATTTGTAAACCTATGTAATTCACATGTATACCTTTTGTTTTTTTCTTTTCCTGATCTTCTGATGTATTGTGATGTTTTTCTATGATATTGTATTACTCGACGACACTGAAAATGAGTTTAATTACTCAGTGTAATTTCAAGAATAAACAAAACTTGAATGAATGTTAAGGAAGCCAGTGATTTGCATTTTTTGAGGGAAGGGCTATGGGCATTCCACACTTGGGTGGCAGTGCTGTAGAAGGAGAATATAGCCGTCATACGACAAAGTATAAATCAGGCATATCCTTCCGATCCTGTGTGTCCCCAGAGCTGTGTGCTGTCCTCTCCCAAGGCAAGCCAGATCAATACCAGCATCTCCAGGTAATCCCCCCCTATCTTCCAGGACAGTGTTAACACTCACACAGCCTGTAATAAACCATTTGGGATCAATACAACACCGGCTCTACACAAAACACTTCCACTGCTAATCAGAGGAAGCTAATGCGATGAAATATGGAGCCCAGACGGTTGTGCTCTGATCTCTCAACTTCTCGTGATACGAACATACTGTACAAATGGGGATGGACTTCTATAGTATAAGGCTGGCACGGATCATATAAATGCATTAATGTAAATGGATTGCCATACAGGTGCAAGTTAGCCCGAGCAGGTGGCCAAATAGAGATACAGTACACTGAAATTAATGTAGATGAGAAATATACTTTATTATCTTGAAGGGAAATCAAGGCGTTACAACAAGCATGTGATTAAAAAAAATCACACCCACGTGAAGTGAGGGGCGCTTTGTGTTACCACAAATTTACGTCATATTTGGCGGACATTTGACCAAATTTCTCCTTTCATTGTCAATGGCAAATGCAAATATGAGACGTGTGGGGATAATTTCTTCTTTCATTGTCAATAGCAAATATTGAGACATGTGGGGACAAGACTTACATCATATATTTGGCAGACATTTGACCTAATTTCTCCTTTCATTGTCAATGGCAAATATAGAGAGGTGTGGGGACAAAAGGTGTATATAGGAGGGGCTAGCGCCCCTCAAAAAATCACACTTGTGTGAAGTGAGGGACGCCCACTGTGGCTGCCACATCACGGCTTAAAGCAAACATTAAAAATCCATAGACTTGGCTGCCACATGACGTCACGAGTGGGGGCCTGAGTTTTTGGGTAGTGCATGAATAAAACATACATTAAAAGTTCATATAGTTGGCTGTTACATGACGTCATTTCTGAAAGCCAGATGTTGGAGGGGCTAGCGCCCCTCAATAAATAACATACCAGGAAAACAGAAACACAACAGACACAGCTGGACATGGACATAATCACACAAGACTAGCAGGGCCACCACAGGACCATGGAGAGAGTTAAGACTAGCAGGGCCCTCACAGGACCATGGAGAGAGTTAAGACTAGCAGGGCCATCACAGGACCATGGAGAGAGTTAAGACTAGCAGGGCCATCACAGGACCATGGAGAGAGTTAAGACTAGCAGGGCCATCACAGGACCATGGAGAGAGTTAAGACTAGCAGGGCCACCACAGGACCATGGAGAGAGTTAAGACTAGCAGGGCCCTCACAGGACCATAGAGAGAGTTAAGACTAGCAGGGCCATCACAGGACCATGGAGAGACTAGCAGGGCCACCACAGGACCATGGAGAGAGTTAAGACTAGCAGGGCCATCACAGGACCATGGAGAGAGTTAAGACTAGCAGGGCCATCACAGGACCATGGAGAGAGTTAGACTAGCAGGGCCGGGCCCAGGCGGTGGCGTAACCGTCTGGGCACCCGACTGGTAATCCAGTCGCAGTGTGCCGCGGGTTCGACTCCCGAGCCCGACACGGCCTTTACTGCATGTCTTCCCCCATCTCTCTCCCGTTTCCTGTCAGCCTACTGTCTGTCCCTTCAAAAAACCAATAAAAGGCGTAAGCCGCAAAAAAATATCTTAAAAAAAAAAAAAAGACTAGCAGGGCCATCACAGGACCATGGAGAGAGTTAAGACTAGCAGGGCCACCACAGGGCCATGGAGAGAGTTCTTATGCATGCCAGGCTGATGGCAGTTGGTATGAAAGAGTCTGTATCGCTCAGAATGCATATTCGGGGGGGAAGTGAGCCTTTGGCTGAAGTTGCTCACCCATCCTGCATCTGGCCATAGAGTACTCAACTATTCAGTAATATTTAGTAATATGCAACCACATATATTTTGTAACAATAGCTTGTTAGATTGCTCAAAAAGAAACCATGCACAGCATGTGTCTGTTGGCCTCCTAAATTTGGAAGAGGAGTCAGGACTTGAGCAATTTTCCATCAAGCACACAAAGCACCCAATAGGGGGCAGCAGCGCCTGATCCTTCCATGTCCCCTTTCAGTGTTTGTTAATCATGCAAAGCCTTGGCCCTAATAAATCATGTGCCTGAAACGTCTGTGCAGATTTTGTTAGATTTTATTGCAGTTTAATCAGCCCAATGAATGTTTTAATAGGCTGATATTTCAGAGTGCGAATGGCAATCCAGTGATAAATTGTTGTTGGGTGAGCTGGCCCCCCACCCCTCCCCCCTATTTGCCTTCTCATTGCAGAAATATCTGTGACTGGATTAATTGCATGTTATTTGGGATATCTTGTGCTATGTAGAATAAGTTTGTCTTCAGAAAACCCAATTAGTCACTGTTCCCTGGTTTTGTAAAACACTGTTTATATAGGCCTACACAACAAACAATAGATATTTTGAACCCACATGAACTTCTGTTCTTCCTGCATTGATTGATTGATTGATTGAAGTATTTACAGTTTGCAGAATTACAGTATATTTCAAGCACAACTCAATACAAAAACTGTTAACTGTGAGTGGACGACACCATAAAGCATTACACTTGTTTACAAGAGGGTCCACCATTTTCAATTCATCATAACATTTAGAGACGTACAAATATACACTTCTATATAGCCAAGAACAGGAAATCATAAAGGGGGTAAAAGGGGGGAAAACATAAACAGTGAGGGGGAAAAGGGGTGGGTGGTCAGTTTCGAATTGCAGCCGTACGTAGGTGCCCTTTGAGAGCGGTTTTGAGGGAGTCAATTCACATGTCTAAATGACAGTTGGTAGGGCGTTCCACATTTTTGTGGCATGGGAGCGAAATTAATTTAGTCCCTTGTTTGCGCCTTGTTTGTGCCGAATCTGCATCCCAAACTAGAAATGTTTCTGGTTGCCTGCCTACCCAGGATTGTGTCGTCTACGGTCGGGGGTGCATGCAGCCATTAGGACACAACGATACTGTGGGGGAAAAATATGGTTTGTACGACAGATACAGTATAACTGTGTTTGTGGTGCCCCCTTGGCAGAAGTGAAAGTGGTTTTGAGGGTGCGCTCTATGGCCCCTCATGCGATTCCAATTTGGGTATGATTCGATGTTGCCATCCAACGTCATCATGCTGTTAGATTCATCACCATGTTTTCTTACAAAAACGGTCCTATTGAAAGTTCTTACACACTTGTGTGAAGTGAGGGGCACCCACTGTGGCTGCCACATAACGTCTCTGCTTAAAGCAAACATTAAATGTCCATAGGCCGCCACATGACGTTCCGAGTGGGGGTCCTGTTTCTTTGGACGGCATGCTTAAAACTCTTTAATGCCACGTCTATGTACGTTCCCTGCCACAATATTTAAATGGATTTAAAAATCCAGCTATCATGGAATTCTATGAGTGCGACCATCTTGTTTCCGGTCCGTGGCTGTTTAGCTATAGCACCCGGGTGCTAACCAGATGATAATGAAGATGGCGATCTTTCTAAATGAACAAAAACCTAAAAAGTCATCAAAGTCGTCTTTGGCAGCGAGCGTGCCCACAAATCTTTGAAGGCAATTGCAAGCAACGGTTGTTAACTGAGTCAAGACCATTAGTGGGGGCGTCACATCTCAGCAACAAACAATGCATCTGTGGTGCTCCCTATGGGCGGAAGTGAAACAGATTTTGGCTCTTATAGAGGGCGCTCAATGTGTTCTAAAATAAAGGTTGATGTAAGGGAGGCACTAGCGGCTAGAGGAAAGGCCATAGGAAACCAACCTCAGTCGGGTTCATCCTCTGGGTCTGGGAGGCATGAATGTGCTCTGCAAGTTCCACGGCAATCCGCCCATTAGATTTGGAGATATCATGTGTGCGAAATTGTGATATCATGAAGTGGAAATTATGGCCTTAAATAGCGCTGTAAGAAAAGACCATGGGTTCACAAACATCAGTAGGGCCACAACAAGGCATTTAGCAGACGCTCTTAATCCAGAGTGAAAATATATGCATGGCAATACATCACCACCAGTGCCCACTGGCCAGTGAATTCCACAGCTTTTTTCAAGATATAATATGTTATAGATGTAAAGTAGTGGATAGACAGACAGAGGAACCGACGCACCTGTCGGGGCTAAAAACAACATTGTTTTAGGATGGGATTATGCTAATTGTATTCATCACTAGTACCTTGGGTTCCTCTGGTTCAACTAATGTAAATTGTGGCAAAATGGTTTACCTTATAACAAAGGCAGTGCATAATTAGCAGTCAGTATAATTTTCCTTCTTCTCTAACACACCTATCCCCATTTTATCATGTCATTGTTTTCCCTTCCACATGGTCTAATTCATCAGGTTGGGCTCCACCCAATATACACCTGGGTGGGTGTCCCTCACACCATTTAACATGTTTCTACTTTTTACCCCTCTTCTCCTCCCTATCGGTATCGCTCTGTGGATCTCTCCATTTGTCACCCCCCCATCCCTCTCTCCCATCATCTTAATCTACCCCATTTTCCATCTCTCCTCCCCGCTTTCATCCTCATCCAGCATGTTTCTCGTTTGACCTTCAGTTCCCTAGCTTCATCATCCTCTCCTGACCCTGTGTTTTCCTCCCCCGTTTTCCCGACCATAATATAGTAATGGAATGCAAAATCAACATGACTGTGTGACATTTTGCACACACAAAATAATAGGCTCTCACCCATGCATGTGTTGCTCTCTCGACCACCTTGCACCGCTAGCAATGATGTACGACGGGTGGTATGACAATCTTAATAAGGACATGGATGAGAGAACGGAGGAGGCCGGGGGCTGTAATTAAAGACCAAGGGGTCCCTGTGAATAAGTAGGGGGATGTGGGGTGTAAAACGGTGGCTATCCTCATGCTGAAACAATAAATCAACCTGCCCCTTTAGCCACCCTTTCTACCATCTCACAATACACCATTCACCCACCCACCCTTCCGAAAAAGCAATTCCGTCATGTCTTGTTAGCTCATTCGTCTTCATCAGCACCAGTGGGAGGGTTCGGACCACATCTCCTCTCCCCCCTCCCCCCAACCCTGCCCCCTCCCATTCTGCTCTCTGCCTCCCTCCTCCCTACGCTAGGCCCCATTGATCAAAGCAGAACCATCTATTGGATCAGCATGGGCATGGGTGTCATTTTATTCTCCAACACACACACACACACACACACACACACACACACACACACACACACACACACACACACACACACACACACACACATATACACGCGCGCGCGCATGCACGCGCGCGCACACACACACACACACACACACACACACACACACACACACACACACACACACACACACACACACACACACACACACACACACACACACACACACAGATAGAGAGAGAATCACATTCATAATCAGTGTACAGCACTAGCAACAAGCAGAGGCAACAACAGTAAAAGCAATCAGGATTTGCTCATGCGGGTAGAGATCATATGCAGTAGCACTATTAATGAAGACACTGTGCACACACACATGCATACTCACCGGATGCTGATGGCATTTGTAGCCAATTAAAGTATGAGTAATTAATTAGACATTTCCTATAAGGCTTATTAATGTGTTAATTTGCAGTCATGTAAATCAAAATGTTAATATCACTGCCTTCCCCTAATCAGGTTTACATTGCATTTGATTGTTCAACTGCCTGTTGATTTATGGATAATTCATTATAGATATTTCGTGGACAGTGTAGAAGGAAATCAGTCTAAAAATAATACTGTATAGTGTGTGTGTGTGTGTGTGTGTGTGTGTGTGTGTGTGTGTGTGTGTGTGTGTGTGCGTGCGTGCGTGCATCTTTTTTATGTTTAATAGACTTCCACCCCTTGCCATCCATTCCAACCAAGGGGCCAGTGAGGCGCTCCAACGTTGAAGCTCTGGGCCCTAGTGGTAAGAGGAGGGACTACAGACGGACCCGTGGATTCATGACCGGGAAACCCCGTGCAGCTGTGCTTTAACATTGAGCGCTCGGTTGCACTTCCGCATTTGCCAACCAAAATTTGGTTGGCAAATGCGGAAGTAGACGTTTTGAGACGGTCCTTCCGGGTGCTTCAAAACGCCACTGAGCAACTTCAACTGACATGAATAGCGGAGGGGGCGGAGCTTCCCGCCAGATCAGTCTCTATCCTTTTATATACTCTATGATTCCAACTCATCCACACATGGTTCTCCTACTGTACCTACAGTATGTTGTCCTATGTTTGTCATGATAGGAATGGCAAGTAGCACAATACATGAAGACTAATACAAAGAAAACGGGTATAAATAAATGTATACAGTAATAAAGGTTGGACATAATATACTTTAATATTGTTCAATAGACAAATAAACATATAGAAATATATTTTACAAGGTCACCTATAGTTATTGTGAGAGCTTGAGAGTGTAAAATGTGCACACACCAGTCATGTGAATGAGCATGCCAACTGCTATTTTGCATGTATGAATCACACATCAGCTTGTGACTGCAACTTGTTCCTGTTCGCAGATGACTCGGCACTGCTGGTCTCGGACAGGAACAAACTGCAGGTTGAAAAGGCCCTCAGCTCTGAACTCGGTAGAATCTGCACCTGGCTCGCTGATAACAAACTATCTTTACACCTGGGAAAAACTGAATCCATTCTCTTTGGCTCTAATAGTAATCTCAGCAAGGCAAATGGCTTCTTGGTTAGAGTGGGTGACAATGTTATCACACGTAAAGATGAAATTACCTACCTAGGTTCCATCCTGGAGGCTAATCTTTCCGGTGATAAAATGGCCACCAACGTAATCAAAAAGGTCAACCATAGAACAAGATTCCTTTACAGGATCTCCTCACTGGTCAACAAAAACACCTTGAAGACCTTAACAGGAGCCCTTGTACAGGGTTTCTTTGACTATGCATGCACCTCCTGGTACCACAGCACCTCAAAGGCCCTTAAAACCAGGCTCCAGACTTCCCAAAACAAATTGGTCAGGCTCCTACTTGACCTCGCCCCCCGAACCCACCTCACCCCTGCCCACTTCGACAGGCTGGAATGGCTTAGGGTCGACGACAGAGTACAGCATCTTGCAATGGGTCTGGTCCACAAGATTCGATACAACACCAAGATACCCATGTACCTGTCTAGATACTTCCTTAATGTTAACGAAGTCCACACCCACAACACCAGAGGGAGTGCAACGAACCATGTACAACCCAGATTCGGCACAAACAAGGGACTAAATTATTTTCGCTCCTATGCCACCAAAATGTGGAACGCCCTACCAACTGTCATTAAGACATGCGAATCCCTTGACTCCTTCAAAACCGCTCTCAAAGGGCACCTACGGACGGCTGCAATTCGAAACTGGCCCCTGTAAAATCGGAATCCCTCAAACACGAACGCAAGGACAACACAAGAGAAGGTCGCGGCCACACAGCCAACTCAAGGTATGGCCACTGAGCCGACTTGGGGACCCAACGCAAGGGCAACACAAGAGACGGTCACGGCCACACAGCCAACTCAAGGTACGGCCACGGAGCCGACTTGGGGACCCAACACAAGGACAACACAAGAGACGGTCACGGCCACACAGCCAACTCAAGGTACGGCCACGGAGCCGACTTGGGGACCCAACGCAGCTCCTCCAAGGAAAACAAACAAATTAACGGAGCTGAACGTGAATCCCCCCCACCGCCCACCCCTTTTTTCCCTCACTGTATATGTTTCTTTTCCCTTTTTACCTCCTTTATGATGAATTCCTGTTCTGTCTATAGAAGTGTCTATTTGTACGTCTCTAAATGTTTTGATGATTTGAACATGGTGGACCCTATTGGAAACAAGTGTAATGCTTAATTGGGTCGTCCACTCACAGTTAACAGCCTTTGTATTGAGTTTGTGCTTGAAATGTACTGTAATTCTGCAAACTGTTAATACATTCTTCAATCAATAAAAAAAAAACACCTTTCTATTTCAATGTATTCTTTGTTTCAAGCTCCTCTGATACTAAAATTTGGCAAAATTTCACCAGAATCCTCCCCACCTCCCAACTGTTTACTGCATGCACATTTTATAGTTTTCTTTTTGATTACTACTCGTTTATATGATGTTTTTGCATATTTGTGTGTATTATTGCTTGTCTTTACATATTACAATGAATTGAATACACACAACTCCAATGGAAACAAGCCATAGTGCTTTTGTGGGTTTATCCTTGCTTTTAGCGTCCTATATGGAACTGTACTTCTGCGCTTTCAATCAATCAATCAATCAATCAATCAATCAATCAATCAATCAATCAATCAATCAATATACAGTATATATATGAAGCTGTTTGTTTACAGGAAACATCTCACATCTCCACCAGTAATGCAATGCTGTATACCTGTGTACATGTTAACCAGCTCAGTGACCTGGGGTTAGAGTGTCTGCCCTGAGACGGAGAGGTCAGGGTGTCATACAGTACCAAAGACTCTTGTACATCATGTCCAGGGAGTGTACTTGTACTTGTAGCTGCCTCACACTACAGAAACAGGAGGTATATGCTCCTGCCCTATGGGCCTCATGGCTCGGCAAGGCTTACTCACCTGTGTACATGTGTTCCAAAAAGAGTTCCCTATCACAACCACCTCATCTAGGTGGTCCAATGATGAAAGTTGTGTAACTGCTGTCTCCAGCAAGAGTTTAACTCTAGGTGGCTTCCCTTTCCATATAAACTGTTTTCAATGAGTTCATAATGATCACAAGTGTAATGCAACTGGTAGCATTACACTTGTTGATATTACACGGACAATGTTCATATTAAGTCTCTGGCCATAAACAAGAGCTGTGCCAATTCCTCCTAATGGAATCTTCTCTATAGTATTTGTTTTCTTGCTATCCTGTATAATCTGTAATCCAGTCCTGAGTACCGTTGTCATGTAAACCTACTTGAAAGTGCTGTACAGTAAGTGATTATTTTACTGAACACTCAATCATTATGATTGGAACATATTATACATATTATACAATTGATTCAAATCAAGTGGCTGGTAATTAAAATAACTTTGATTGGATTAATAGAAATTTAGACTACATAGGCTGCCGCTAAATCATTCAGCATTACTCCTCTATAATGGCGATTTAGCTGGTGCGCAACTGCGCACGCGCTCACACACACACACACACACACACACACACACACACACACACACACACACACACACACACACACACACACACACACACACACACACACACACACACACACACACACACACACACACAACACACACACACACACACACACACACACACACACACACACACACACACACTCCATGAGTAAGTTCAGAGCAGACTTGTCCATCAGCGCTTCCCCTATCACACAGCGACCCGGAAGCTGATTGACAGCTGTCAGTCCAACAGATGAGAGTTGACTGGTCAGGTCATACTGGGTACCAGCGGGAACGCCAGTGTCATTACGGAGGGACATGTTGAGAGGAGGATACAAATAGACAGCATTTGACCTGGTCTACACTCTATAGCTCTGTCCCACACCACAGGGACCCACTGGTCTCAGACAGAGATGAGAGCTCCAGCCTAAAGCATATATGTGTATGTATCAAGACATTTTAAAATTGTGTGAGAGAGAGAGAGAGAGAGAGAGAGAGAGAGAGAGAGAGGAGAGAGAGAGAGAGAGAGAGAGAGAGAGAGAGATAGAGAGAGAGAGAGAGAGAGAGGTGGATGTAGGCAAATCTGGGACCAAATAAATTAAGCACTAAAATAGGAGCAGAATGCACCTCACGTCTGCCTTAACTGGATGCATGGGAACAAGTGAAAAGGAAAGGAGAGAAATCAAAGGAGACACGATACGAGTGTGCATCTAAATGGCTGCAGGCAGGTATAGGTCTATACCACAAGCTGCTTTTCTTAAAATAAGACCATAGAGTTTGCTAATGGTCACTGCAGAGGCGTAAATGAAAGAGAGAGAAACGGAGAAAAAGAGAGGGATTAGAAAGCATATCTGAGAACGTGTCAAAAACTGACAGCTACAGTACATACAGCACTTTACACACAAGCAAGATTCTGGAAATATTCACCCTTTAAAGAGTAAAAAATAAAACTTTGGTGATGACAGGGGCCACTAACAAAGAGGAGAGGGGGAGAAAGAGAGAGAGCTTTATTGTCACATCACAGGTTTACAAGGTGGGTGCAATTTGTTTTCGTACATACCGTAGTTACCATGCATTGTGCCGTTATTTCCATAGAAAAAAAATCACACCCGTGTGAAGTGAGGGGCGCTCTTACCATCATACATTTTCATGATGTATGATGATATTGTCAATGGCAAAATGTCAGTGCGTGTCAGAGAGAAAGAGAGAGAGAGAGAGAGAGAGAAAGAGAGGATGCAGTATTCACAATGGAAAGGATGAGAGAAAAGTCAGAGTGGGAATGAGAGGAGAAACAAGAGAAGGGCTTGAGGGTGAGCTATTCATCCTGTCACTGGTCTCTGCTAACCTGTACAAGTTGCCAATACATTGCCCACATGTGTGACCACATATACATTCACACTATAGGACAAACTACTGCGCACAGTCGCGCACACACACACACACACACACACACACACACACACACACACACACACACACACACACACACACACACACACACACACACACACACACACACACACACACACACACACACACACACACACACACACACACACACACACACACACACACACACACACACACACACACACAGATCCTTGCCTCCGGCAGACTGTCTGATCCTTTCTCCTCAGGGAGGTGTTAGTCTGGAGAAATCCAAGGGGCTTCGTTTGGACACCACAGTGAGAGGAGTAATCATTCTCTCTCTCTCTGGCCACCGACACGCACGCACGCACGCACGCACGCACGCACGCACGCACACACGCACGCACGCACGCACGCACGCACGCACGCACGCACGCACGCGCGCGCGCACACACACACACACACACACACACACACACACACACACACACACACACACACACACAGAGAAGTGACAGTTACATTCAGCATAGTATTGTAGGGTGTGTGGGAATGAATGCTGTTATCATGGTGGTCAGCTATCAGGTCAGATCTGGCACAAATCTCCTGTCCTGCTCTGGAGTTGTGGCAAATGAAGGAGGTGAAGAAATGAACGATGATACACTAAAGACAGAGGTTAAGAATGAGGAGAAAACAAGTCCAACGTCCATACATACATATAGTAAAACATGCCATTATCCTACACAGAGGGGAAAATAGGTAACATAAAAGCATAACCACGCGGCGGAATGGTATGTCGATATCGGAGAGAGGCTAGAGAAAGAGAATGTGTGCATGCCTAGATCAATATCAAACAGTGTTGTGATGCCATATTCAGCCTGGGGGCTTATCAGAGAGAATGTCAAACCGCCGCCCTGACCCCCCCCCCCCCCCCCCCCCCCCCCTCCCCCCCAACCCCCCATCACCTTATCCCCAATTCATTATTAACGAGCTCGCTGGGCCTCGTTAGTGGCAGGCCACACAATACCGCTTCCACAAACACAACAAAACGCTCCACACTGGCCGGGGTAATTGCCTTCTTCCACCATGTCTCCCACTCCAAGACTCTCTCTTCTGCTGACACCTGCCTGTGGAGAACTTTAACAGTAAACAAATGCGTGCACATGCACACACTCACACACACACACACACACACACACACACACACACACACACACACACACACACACACACACACACACACACACACACACACACACACACACACACACACACACACACACACACACAGCTCCTTGGTCCCTGCAGTTTGTTTTGGTAATGATATTTTCATATTTTCATATTCATAGACATCCACTTTCAACTGCTGCAACTTTCTGTGCTGCACCTTGTGATTATATAATCATCAGCAACAAACGATCTTGTCGCAATCTCTGCATGCATGCCACAACACAAGGTGCCCTTTTTTCACGTGAGCTCCTGCTCCTCTAAATGTCTGTGCACGCCACTGATGCCTGCTTTGATTGGGGCATGATCGGGGCATGTGCATGGAAATTGATTATATGTAACCAGGCAAAATGAGATAAGCACCGGACACAAACTAAAATAATGGGTTTTTTATTCTTGGCAATACCTACTTCTGTGTTTGTCTGTTTGTGGCTCAATGAGCAAGACTATTGTTTTACAGTGCAGAGGAACAGTCAGAACATGGCTTCTTTTACAGTGCAAAAATAACTGCAGTGTACAGGACAACACACCAACTGGAAATCCTCAATTCAGTCCAGAATCTTAGCTTCCAGACTCCAAAGGATCAGTTTACAGCTCCCAGCTCAATCACAGCTTCTCAATAATAATCTTGAAACATGCTTAGCTACAATCACACACGTCCACACACAGGCACAGGCACACAGTACACATACATGCATATGCACACACAGTGCCCATTCTCGCCCATTCTTTTTATTGGAATGCTATACATACTTTGCTGGCTCTTATTAAACCATCTCTTTGCCAATTAAACTCACTTTCACTCCTCTCTCTTCATGTACACCTCCATTTCTGTAGCCCCCTCTCTCTCCTGACCTTCATCCCCCTTCCACCTCTGTCTCTGACTCTCTCTTGCACGCACGCACGCACGCACGCACGCACGCACGCACGCACGCACGCACGCACGCACGCACACACACACACACACACACACACACACACACACACACACACACACACACACACACACACACACACACACACACACACACACACACACACACACACACACACACACACACACACACACACACACACACACACAATTAAACCAGTATTGCACGTTTTCCAATAAAAACATCTCTTATTTTACTGCTGCTTACTTAATGCTGGTCCAAAGTAAACAAAAGAACGGACGAAAGCAAGACTTTGGCCAGAGTTCATATACGATATGAAAGCCATGCTCTTTGACTTAAACAATTCACACACTTTGTGTGTTCTCTTATTAGAACCATCTCTTTGAGCCAATTAAGCTCACTTTCTTTCTCTCCTCTCTCCACACCTCTATTTCTGTAGCCCCCGCACCCACCTCCTGACCTTAAGTTCATTCCCCCTTCCACCTCACACTCTTTCTCTATCTCATGCTGGCTTTGTGTCTCATATGGAACCAGTGGTGTAAAATAAGTACATTTCCTCAAGTGGACTTAAGTGACATTTTGAAGTATTTTTTACTTTACCGGAGTATTTCTAAATTTCAGTACTTTTATTTCTACTCCACTACTGTACATCTCAGGGGCAACCACTCACACTGGCAACCACACTGGTTACCATATATGGACCTTCCCATATATGGACCTTCCCATATATGGACCTTACCATAATGGAGACAAGTCGCCATGACATGGTCCAGTACCTCACCAAGTACTGCACCAAGCACGAGCCGCCTTCTGAGACGCTCAGGGAGGTTAAGGAGAAGTTGCAGAATCGCGACACCGCTACGTCCGGTGATGCATTTGCTGTGAAGAGTTTTGAAGGTAGAGTTGGAGATCTATCATTCTGGAGATCAATCATTCTGTTGAGCTGGTCGAGTCATCATTGTCATGTCATGTCAGAACACATTGTGATGTAAGAAAAGGCCAGCTCCATATATGGAGATCTAGGGGTTTGATGAGGTCAGATCAACACATGGAATGAATTCTGTATTGGCCATAATGGAGTGTGTCACGAGGCGTGACTGACTGACTGACTGACTGACTGACTGATGGGAGATGCAGGTTTTCATAGTAAGAAGTACATTTTCATTCACATACTTTTACTTGTAACGGAGTACTTCTATATTGCGGTATTGATACTTTTACTTAAGTAAAATATTTGAGAACCTTTTACACCACTGTATGGATCCCAGTAGAACTATAGATATTACAGTTCTACACACGTTCTGGAGTCTGATGCATTGTTGTCAATTAAAATGAGCCGTATATCTGATATAGCCTACTATCCTTTTTTAAATTGGAAAAAATTAAATATACATTGCATGGCTCAATCGCAATTGAGTAAAGTCCAAATTCCCAAATTCAGTAAAGTATGGCAGCCTTTTCTGTCGCATGTTGACCGCCTTACACTCGTGCACCCGACTGAACCTGATCAGCTGTTACCTGACTAGCCTGCCTGTCTTGCCTGGATGATGACCACGAGTTGATTTGCATATAGATTGTATTGGAGATTTTGAGTTTTTGTTTTGTTTTGTTTTATCACTTTATTTTCCTTTAATATGTCCTTGTTTCTTTGGTTGTCTTGAGTTGTCTTGTGTTTTTGTCTTGCTTTTGTTACTCTGTTTATGTCGTCAATTTATTTCTAAAAAGAGTCATTTTGGGGGTGAATCCCTTTAACAGATGTATTGGTCACCAACTATTCATATAGCTCTGTTGCAAGTATACTTACTAAGGTTCCCTAAATCAGCATGCACTGAAACAATAATATTGTATAGCCTACTACTTTGTCATAAAGACCTATTTAAGACGAATCGTCGAATATTTCAAATCTCAAATCTGATTCTGTCGGATACAGGACAGGTACACACACACACACACACACACACACACACACACACACACACACACACACACACACACACACACACACACACACACACACACACACACACACACACACACACACACACACACACACACACGCACACAGGAGTGGATGGTGATAAGAAGAGGGGAAGTGATACAGAGTATGTTTGTGGAACGACAACACCGCTCGCCGAAAAGGTTTGATTGTTGACGAGCATCATGCGCATCACGTTTTTAACTCGAAAATCCAAGGGCTTTCGTCGAGAAGTGTGTGGTCGAGAGCGATGAAGCATAAATTAGCCATGAGGTCTCGCCTCATGCCCCCCCTCCCTGGCAGAGTGGAACTGTATGCTTGGTTTCTCCTGGTTCCTTAACATTCCATCTCCATCCTCTCCTCAGAAGCCTGCGAGACGATGGAGGGAGGCAGACAGGAGGGCCTGTCATAGTCACAGGCCTAGGTCTGTGTGTGTGTGTGTGTGTGTGTGTGTGTGTGTGTGTGTGTGTGTGTGGGTGTGTGTGTGTGTGTGCGCGTGCGTGTGTGGGTGCGGTGGACGTGTCCTGTCAATGCAGTGAACAGGAGATCGTAGATGGGTGACAGTATTGACAGAGAGACCCTGGTGATGGTAAAGCTTTAGAAAACTCACACCAGGGACTTCAGCTGGCCACACTCACTGTTCCACCCAATATTTATGAATTATTCATCAGTAAGTAGATTGACGGGATGGAAATCCTAATGAGAAAATTGAGTCCTGGATGTGTGCCGTGTGTGTGTGTGTGTGTGTGTGTGTGTGTGTGTGTGTGTGTGTGTGTGTGTGTGTGTGTGTGCGCGCGTGCGTGCGTGCGTGCGTGCGTTTGCGTGTACGTGTATGTGTGCAAGTGAAAATATGCACGTGCATGAGTCCCTTAGTTTTTGTGTGCATGCGCGTTTGTGTGCATGTGTGTGTGTGTGCGCGCATTTGTTCACTTATTTGGTGTGGTGGAGATGTCAGCCTTTCATGTTTCCGGTATCCAGAAATACTAATTAGCAACAACACTGCTGGATGAGAGGAATCATTACGTTTCTCTGTCTAATTAAGTCATGGTGGAATAGGAGGAATCCACTAATATCACAGCCGTATAAATCACACCGGCAGATACGACTTTGACAAACTCAGTACCCCGTCTACTCTACACACACACGGACACGCACACACACTTCGTTGTACGACTGCGTTGCATGTTTTTTGGCAAGCAACACAGTCATACAGTGATGTATAAATTAGGCTTAAGCCATCTTTATCTTGTTACATGTGCTAAAGATACTTTCCAACAAGCACACAAAAACAACCAGGCAGACGAGCAGATGACACAAACAAGTTCACTCCCTATGTCCCTTCCTGTCGACTTCCCCCTATTCACCCCGACCCCCCCCCCCCCCCCCCCCCTATCTCTCTCTCTCTCTCTCTCTCTCTCTTTCTCTTTCTCTCTCTCTCTCTCTCTCTCTCCCCCCCTCTCTCTGTTACCTTGGAGTCTGGCCGTCATGCTCCTGTGGCTCCACTCTAAAGGTTATGCTGTGTACTCGGGCCGTCACTGTCTGTCACTCCCACAGCATGCACGCACACATGCACGCACACGCGCACACACACACACACACACGCACACACACACACACACACACACACACACACACACACACACACACACACACACACACACACACACACACACACACACACACACACACACACACACGCACACACACCTAGCGACATCGGTCCCAGCCCTTGTCAACGATCTTATATACTGGTCACCAAAAAAAACACACAGACACCACCGCATCACCATTTCCTCTGCTAAAGCAGCTTCTCAATGCGATGCTCCACCTCACTCCTCCTCCTCATGGGAGCGTTGAAGGTTAGAATAGAAGGCAGCAAGTTAGAGGAAAGAGACTAAGAGAGAGCACGTGTGTTGGGTTATAGGTTGCAGTTAAAGACCTGAGGGAACACAATTAACAGCCCGAGTCAAATAGCTGGGTCCCAATTCGTCCAAAATCAACAAGATCGTGCACTTGGTAATATACTAAAATTGGGGGAAAATAACTTCTGGTCAGGCATAATTTTCGAGATGGCGTCCACGATGACTGCCGTGAGCTTAACATGCCTATAAACTGGGATTTAATACATCACAAATCATAACAACTATGCACTTGGTGACAAGTTTTAGATTTTTGGCATGGTGTTAGTATGGGCATAAGGTTTTCAAAAACCATCGCAACCTAGTTGGGCTCGCCTCCCATGGTCCGTTTGCAATGAATCCTATGTTAAATGGGCCAGTATATGGTTAAAAACCATAATAATTAATACAACAACATTTTCAATGGATTCTATTAGTATAGGGTATACACGGTGGCACAGTCGGTATAGTGCTGTCTCCTCACAGCTAGAAGGTCCTGGGTTCGATTCCCGCTCGGGACGCTGTGGGCGCTGGCGGCGTGTCCTCTCCTCCGTGTCATCAGTGCCCATACCCGAGGCAGGGTTGGTGAAAGGGCCTTTCTGTGTGGAGTTTGCATGTTCTCCCCGTGTCCCCTAGGGTAGGTACCCTCACAAAAACATGCAGTAATCCTGGTCTCTAAACTGCCTCCCCCTGGCCAGCCGGGACGCCTGATGGAGGGGAAAGGAACTGGTTGGAATAACGTGTTCCTTCCATGCGCTACGTCCAACCAGGGAAACTCCCCCCTGTCAGGTGTAAAGGAGTGACTTGGACACTCATGCATGAAGGAAGCATGAGTTCAAGTCCGTTGCTCTCCCCAGGTTGGCGGAGGGTGTGTAGAGCCCAGGATCACATTAGATAATTGACACAGGGGTGAAAAATGGGTTACAAAATCGTGGGATAAGAATTATATATTTTAAAAAAAAGAAAACCTTATGCCTATACCTAACACCATGCCATAAATCAAAAAATTGTCACCAAGTACATAATTGTTATGATTCTTTTATGTATTAAATCCCAGTTTATAGGCATTTTAAGCTCAATGCAGCCATCGTGGACACCATCTTGAAAACGATTGCTTTCCAGAATTATTTTTCCTCAGATTTTTTGTATGTTATTTAGCATACCCAATACGAATAGAATCCATTGGAAAATCTCTTGTATCAATTATTTTGATTTGTAACCATATACTGACCCATTTAATATTAGATTAATTGCAAACGGACCACTAGGGGGCGAGCCCAACTCGTTTGCGATGGTTTTTGAAAACCCTATGCCCATACCTAACAAAAATCAAAAACTTGTCACCAAGTGCACGATTTTAACGAATTGGGACCCAGCTAAGGAAGGCTGTTCAGTCTGAATGTGGGTAGTGCTGAATGTTTATGCAGGATACTGTTTACGTGTCTATTACTGTAACTGCGATATCATAACGTAGGTAGGAGAACGAGAGGGGAACGAGAGGCAAAATAAAGGCCTGTGCATAGACTGTATCAAATATGTACATCTCTTGTTGCGTTAGTTGGCACACGGAATTAAAAAAAGCTCCTCACTTGACAACACAGACTTCCTCTGAGGCATCGTCTCTCCTACCCACTCCAATCTTCTTTCTTTTACCCTCCCTCGTTTCTTTCTCATATAGATGAACAAAACACAGAATCATGCACGCACGCGCACACACACACACACACACACACACACACACACACACACACACACACACACACACACACACACACACACACACACACACACACACACACACACACACACACACACACACACACACACACACACACACACACACACACAACAGAAAGAGAAAGAGAAAGAGTGGTATACATACAGTTCAAATCTGTAGGACAAAAGATACATGATACATTACCCATACTGTATATGATCCAATTTTGCACTTTTGGATTTTGGACTTTAACTATATATATGCTGGCCAGCTCAATCAAATGTTCCCCAGCCAATATAACTTGCCCTTTCAAACCCCTAAACACACATGTAACATCACACTAAATCAACTCTCATGTCTTTGTAAGCGTTTTCGCAACAGTTTATATATATTTTTGCCAACGTGCTCCTTCATCATTATTCCTTTCTTTGCCTCCCATCTCTCTCTCTCCCCCTTCTGTCTCTCCTTCATCCCTCCTCTCTCTCTACCCCTACCTCTCTCTACCATCTCTCTCTCTACCCCTTCTGTCTCTCCTTCATCCCTCCTCTCTCTGGGCCGTCCGTGGAGCGTTCAAGCACTCTGACGACACGCACTGGTGAGTCCTCAACATCTTGTCTCGTCACGGCAATTACACACACACACACACACACACACACACACACACACACACACACACACACACACACACACACACACACACACACACACACACACACACACACACACACACACACACACACACACACACACATACACACACACACACACACACACACACACACACACACACAGAGGGGGGGGGGGTGTAGAATGTGTTGTATCCACTTATATACAGTACTGTAATTTGGAAAGTGATGTCAACATTTGTTTATTTAGTTCAAGAACAAATGTTAGAGTGATAAAAGCTTTATATTCTGTCAAATAAATAAACCATCGAGGCATACTTTGAATAATATACATATAGATATAACCTTATACGAAATACAGTACATGTGAATACCAGAAACGCTCGCCTCAAACCACAGTCGCCCTGCAGGTTCAATTCTGGCGACCTCTGAGCGGTCTATACCTGGTATTCCTAAAAGTAAAGTCAGTAAACTATGCCTAAACCTAAACGTATTTCTAACCTTGTCCTCGTTAAAAACAAATACAATATAATACAAGAACCGCCCCACCGCAGTCGACATGGGGGGAAACAGAGGGGGAGGGTGTTTTGAGGCGAGCATTCTGGTCACCCATACTGTACCTCATTGACTGCCTCCCAGTCCCACACCAGTGAGGTTTGTCACTGTCTGCTTACAGTAAAGGATCAGTGGTTTGTAGAGGCCAGGTCAAGGAGCAGCCATTATCCTCCATATTACTGTGAGAGGATAAGGGTTAATTAATTAACAGCAAAGTTTAATCACCAGCAATGAATGATTAATGGCTTCATGATCTACAGCCAATATTTAAAACACGTGAATGGAGCTATAGACCAGTCATGAATAATTCAGCTCCTATCTGATTCTAAAAGTACCTAGCAGCGCAGACACAGTAGGTGCTAAAAGAGCCTAAAGTGCATGAAGTCAGGGGCAGACAAGGACATGTACAGTATGCCCCCCCCCCCCCCCCTCAATATCAATTCTCATCGTCTTCTAGTTCTAGTAGTGCTGGCATAGTAGTCAGCTGTGAACTTTTTCCGGCGTTGGAAATAAACTTGATTCTCTTCCTCTTCTTCCTCTTTTTCTGCTCAACTTAGGTAACATTACCTCTGTTCAGTCTGCACATTACACATCCCACTCTCTCTCAGTTCTTCAGGGCCTAGTGACACCGCTGAGAATGATAGTTATTCTAATAACAGTCACTGACAGACCACCTGTCCAACCGACAGGACAGACATTACCATCCTTATAGCCCTGCCGCTGGGCATACCTTCTGTAGATGTACATATGTATATCAATTTGTATTTTTAAGAATCCCTTGAGAGCCCTTGGCCGTTGGAGGCCGAAGTCGGTTCCCTACCTTTGCCTAATGTTTAAGGTTGCCTCTAATCATACTATGTTTTGCTACAAGATGCAGCAGATTGGAAAATATATTTGACACTGAACATTGGATTGCTTTGCTATGATTTGAACCATATCTGAAAAGATGAGGAGAAAGAGAGGGAGAGGGAGTGACTAAATGATTATGACTATAAAGCCCTTTTTACGGAAACAAAGTTACCGTAATGCAAACTCATTATTCTGCAAAAAGAGTAGAAGACCTAAAGAGTTATGGTCTCTGAGGAAGACAGATGGAGAGAAAAGGAGAGAAGGAGTAACTTTGGTCAACTGAGATTTACTGTGTTGCCTATGAATGTGGAGCATAATAAGTCACGCTGTAAAGCGACTTCAATATATCCTTAAAATCCTGCATGGCTCTCTTGTCTCCACTGTTTCTACCGATCTTTCAACCCCCTCCACACCCTTTAGACAAAATGAGCTTCAACCATCTTAAGGATATAGTTCTTAAAAGTACAGATAGGCTTTACCCAGTAGAAGCAAAGACAAGAATGTGAACCCGTGGGGGTCAGACAGTATATGAACAATTGTGTTTGCAGCAAACTGAGTTAGATTAACACAGAATTGTATAGTGTATGTATGAACATGAATGATAGATGATCTACTGTATCAAAATGCACTGTTTGATGAGACAACAAACACACACTTTTACCAAACATGCCCAGGCCGAGATACAATACTGTATATGAGCTGCAGCTGACGACAAAGTAATAATTAAACATTAACATAAAATTATTCTGAGGAATGGTACAATTTACAATTCAGGCATTTAGCAGACGCCACTACCAATGTGGCGTACTACTACACTACTACCACCAGTGTAGTGGTGAATTAATGAATTAAAGAAAGACGAGGTCAAAGTGCTTCTTAGTGTGATTTGGGAAATACAAAATCTCCAAATAAGGTAACGTCACAGGGTGAAACAAATGCAGTCACGCGATTCACATTAGTTTCATATATTCATTTCTTGAATTCCCTTCAACTGTTTCTCAGCCATTATATCGTTTCTGTATGAGAAATGTCTAGAATTGTTTGTTTACATGTGTCTATCTACTGTAACTTGCCCTCTCCAGGCAGCAGAGGCTAAATGAGCGCGGTCGTTAGTGAGACAGATAAAAACAAATGAGGCCAACTCACTAGTGTGTGGTGCGTGGACACAGATAGAGACATAACAAAAAGTAAAGATGGAGGTGAGAGAGGAATGGAGACTGGGCGAGCCTGATGTGTGGGAGGAGAGGGGGGGAAAAAACGCTTGTGGGGGCGAGGTTTGTTACTGTAATTGTGTCCAGGGCTCTTGTTTACCCAGCAGCACCAGACAGGCTGTGGCAGCATGTTAAGGACACAGATGGATAGATCAGTGTGTGTGTGTGTGTGTGTGTGTGTGTGTGTGTGTGTGTGTGTGTGTGTGTGTGTGTGTGTGTGTGTGTGTGTGTGTGTGTGTGTGCGTGCGTGCGTGCGTGCGTGCGTGCGTGCGTGCGTGCGTGCGTGCGTGCGTGCGTTGTGTGTGTGTGTGTGTGTGTGTGTGGGTGTGTGTGTGTGTGTGTGTGTGCTAGCCTGCAAATCATTACAGGGTTTTTGGTTGGAAATCACAGTGAGGAGGAAAAAGATATCCATTTGAATTAACAATGTACCACTGGCTGTACAGCATACACGCAGGTGCATTTGATCATATATGCAAACGTGGTGTCCAATTACTGACTTTTCCCATGACATCATCTAGCATGGTTTATAACAGCGGTTTTCAAGCTGTGGGCCGGGGGCCACTGTTGGGCCTCGAGGATATATATATTTTTAAGTGGGCCCCCAAATAATAATTGGCTAAACACTAAGGTTTAACATTTAAATATGACTGAAACTGTGACAACTTTGAGAAATGTGTTCATAGTGATACCAATAAATAATAACTGTCTTAAAGTATATGTTAGTTCCGTTGTTCTAAACTGGAACACAATTGATTGATCATTAAAATAAACATGCTCTGGAAATGCACACACACCACCTGACCACTTAACACAGCAGCTATTTGCACTTTCGAAACAAGTGGGGTGCGTGGGCCCTGATCCAGGCCAATACCCCTGAATTTACACTAGTATAACATTGTATGCTTGGCCAGAATGGCCACAGTGTGCTGCTGGCCTAATGAGAGAAATCTAATTAGGAGTACAACAAGGAAACTTTAGGACCATAACAATGTCAATGCAGATTGTCTTCTCGCAGCTTCAGCCATAATCATACATAAACATAGACTATATTTCACATTAAAGGCTACATTTGGTTGATTTTGTGTTGGTTTATTAGATCTTCTCCAAAGTCATTAAAGGGATAGTTCAGATTGTTTTTAACTTAAGCTGTATGAAATACTTGCCATTAATATAGTGGGTGCAACTGTATTAATTGATTGCCTGAGTCCTGTGGTGGGAGTTCTGCTCTGGTTTTGGTCAATATTAAGTAGTTCCGGTCATTTTGTGGGGGGCACTGGGGCCACGCAGTAAAAGTAAATGAATTCACAAAACTAACTAACTTGTTGACCTATTTCTAAAATATTAGCCAAATTTCGTTCAACTTTGACCCCTCTATCACATGGAACACACCCCTAACCCACACACACACACACACACACGCACGCACACACACACACACACACACACACACACACACACTGTACGACAAGATGCATTATGGTGCGATATAATAACCCAACTCAAAGCTTGCCGTTACATCACTTAAACACATACTGTATCTCCACAACTGCGGGTCTTACAAGCCTCGGCTACTGCAGTTTTCTCTCACACCAATCTAAACCATTTGAGAGTTAAGATTTCATCAGCACCTACAGTGCACAGCAGGGCTAGCGGACCCACTTCAACTAATGAACTAAAATGTTTACTGCCAAACAGTTCCAATTAAGCACTAAGCAGTAAGCACTATTAAAGGGCATGATATAAGCAGGCTAGATGAACTTCAATTTAATAACATCACATTCTTGCAGGCAGTGGCAGTAACAGTACTACCTGTTAATGTATTTTTGGGCAGCTGTTGATGATGATTTTACCAGCGTGAGCCAGCATGAGACTAAAACAATGAATGAACTAAGGCCTACTTACCTTCTTACCTTACCTTACCTACTTACTTATGCTGCCGACTGACTGGTTCCAAACTTCCATGTTTAACATACTTCGAAAGTGTGTACATTGTTTCACATATGCATGGTTTGTAATATATGTAAATATATTAACTTTGGCTAAAACCTTTTATTTAATCCACATGGGTTCTTGTTTACTACTTGGTTAGTTGCGGGCATCATAACAACTTCTCATAGCAGCTTGGCTTCGACCGAAACAGACTTCCTCTCCCTCTTCAAAATAAGAGCCACTTGTAATGATTAGTCAACACTGGTTTTATTTCTAAGTCTACTTAAAGGATGTAGATAGACATTTGTAGCACCGGAAGTAATGTTTTGAATGGAGCCTGCTGCTCGTACCAAGAGGTAGGCAGCTGGAAGGCCGGGCCGGTGTGTGTGTGTGTTCGGGCTGCTACGTGGTCCTCACACCTACGCTACACTGCTGATCCGACCAATATGTCTCAGTCATAGTGTCAGGGCTTTCTCAGAGGACCTGTTGTCCCCGTCTATCTGTGTCCCTTTCGTGCCCATTATGATCTCTGTATCTGTCCTTGTCCCTTTTATGCCCAAAGATGGAGATATGGGCATATCGGCTGGATCGGCGGTACTGGGCAACTGGATATCTAAATATGCCTATGGGCATATTAGTGGGATCGGCGGTTGTGGACAACCGCATATCTCTGAGTCTGAACTACTGGACGGTGGGCACCGCACTCTCTTCAATGCATCTCTCTGAGTCTGAACTACTGGACGGTGGGCACCGCACTCTCTTCAATGCATTGCCAATACGTACGCCGAGTTTGAAGTCGGTTCGTCCCATATATGCAGTGACATGACCATGATGACGGTTTGTATTCATATACCCAACAAAGTAATAAAGTGTACTCCACCAACATTTTATTTGACTTGTACACTAGACGCTTTTGATTTCAAAATAGGATCTTTTTATTTTTTTATTTTGTTTTATTGTCAGTTACTTCCTACATTCATTTTAATTTGTCTCCACAAATTCCACAAGTCGACTAAACTCGACTTGATATGCAATATTTTTGTAATTACAGAACCATTCCAGATCTGACTTGTGAATGTTAGTTAAGTTAACATTAACGTTAACTAATTTTTGACCTGTAGGCCTAAACTGCATGATGGGATCTATTAGTTGTGCAGGGTCAGATATTTGTGTGCAGATCTCAAGCCAGTTCAACTCACTCACTGATTTTCATAGTTTTTCTCAAAGTAAAACTAAGATTTTACAGATGACATCACGTGAATGCGCTGAAATTGTGCATGTGCACGTACAAGCGTTGGTGAAGATCGTCCTGTGCACGAGACAGCTGCTGTCATGTTCATGTCGCAGTATGTGGGGTGTAGGGGGGTGGTCTTGTCTCTGAGTGATGCGATGGCGTGGACAGCATTGGTTTAAGAGCTAAAAGAGGGTCATTGATGTCTCGCTTCACTCTCCCTCCCTCCTTTCTCTCTCCTCTCTCCGTTGCTCCTGTCATCCTTGCCGGATGATCCCTCGCTCTCCCCTCCACCCCGGCTGTCTCTCTGTCCCTCGTCACGGGTTGCTGTGTTCCCTTTTGTTTGTCCTTTTTTTCTTTCTCCTTCTGCATTCATTCTGCTCCGTACTACGTTGAAAGTAGCTATAGTAGTACATTTACTCAAGTAGGCTACTGTACTGCCCTACAAAGCCAAAGTACAGTAAATATGTTTTTGGACACACCGACTTAATATCCCAAAGGTCAAATTAGCCTTTCTGAATTTGGGGGATAAACAATTACCTCAAGAACAATTTTAGTGTAATCACTTATTTGCCGATATCTCATTTGGCTGACCAGTTGAAACACTTTTAAACCATCAGCAATTTTTTCTCCATAGACTGCACTTTATTGCCTTTGTAGGGCAGTGTACTTACAATTTTGAAGTACTTGTACCCTAGTTTACTTGACTTTTTTCGAATTTCCAATACTTTTACTTCTACTCCACTACATCTCAGAGGCAAATATTGTACTTTTACTCCACTACAATCATTTGAAAACTTTAGTTACTATAGTTACTTAATATATTTGTATTAATATTACAAAACAATAGCCATCTGAAAATAGCCAAAACTCACAATGTATACTATTTATAAATGTTTATACATTTTATTCATTCACTTTTCTGCATAATTAGTTTCCACCACTGAACTCAACTCCATTGCACCGATTTTCCAACAAGGAGATAACCGTAAAACCTGGAAAAGAGAGAGCTGTGTTTTGTAGACTGAATGGGAGGCTTGATTCTGGCACCCAGACTCGTCCTTGTTTTTCTTTTCTTTCTTTCTTTCTTTCTTTCTTTCTTTCTTTCTTTCTTCGTCCCAGTAAATTAGACATACTGGGAAGGAACCACTGTGGGAGGAGGTTAGCAGATCCATCTCCTGTCATCGTTTAAAGAGGTTGTGACCTCTGAGGAGCAGAGAGGAACACCACTGCTAAATTATTCACCACACACTTTTCCTCCACTGATGTGGTGTGTGTGTGTGTGTGTGTGTGTGCGTGCGTGCGTGCGTGCGTGCGTGCGTGCGTGCGTGCGTGCGTGCATGTTTGTGGGTGTGCGTGTACAATGTGCGTGTGCATGAAATTAGTGCATGAACACTGCCTCTCTCTTCTGGGACAGCATATTTCATGCCTGGCAGTGGTGAGCTGGCGGTATAGGGCTGCCCAGGGCGCCGCCCCGGTAGTTCAGAAGCAGCACGCACCAACCCTTTGATGCTGAGTGCCATTTTTACAGTCTTTGGTATGACCCGGCCGGGGATCGAACCTCGACCTCCCAGTTTCAGTGCGGACACTCTAACCACAAGGCCACTGTCTGGTTATGTGGCTGCGGTGGCTCAGGGGTAGAGTGGCCGGATGGTAACCGCAAGGTTGCCAGTTCGAACCTGGGCTAGTCCCAGAGTTAGTCTTGAAGTGTCCTTGAGCAAGACACTGAACCCCTAATTGCTCCTGATGTGCTGGTTGGTGCCTTGCATGGTTTCCGCCGCCATCGGTGTATGAATGTGTGTGTGAATGGGTGAATGTAATGCACAATCTATGTAAAGCACTTTGGATAAAGGCGCTATATAAATGCACCATTTTACGTGCCTATAAGGCATATAATCATTACAAATGTGAGTTTACGTTCTCTACCAAAAAGTCCAGAACATAGCCTATGGAAAAAAAGAAGCATATTATTTATAAACATCGTGGCTATCATTGCACATAGTGTTGCGTTTTCTGTTATTAGTCGCCCAGGTAGACAATTTAAGTCAAATAACGTTTAGTTTAGTTTACTTTGATCATGATCAACAGTATTCATAAATTATAGGCTACTGTACATCCAACATTTCTTTCTGTAGGCTGGTTATCCCTGACCATTGTTGAAAGTTATTTTTATTGTTTGATTGTTGGATCTGTTTTGAAAGCAATTTAAGTGATGTTGTAATCTTGTACGGGATTTTATATAAAACTAAAAGGAAAATAATTAATTGAAACCAAAATAAAAACAACAAATTAACAATGCAACTGCACATGCATGCGCGTGCTTCTTAACCAATCGCTCTGGAGATTTGGATCAATGGATAATGAACTGTACAGTCTCGTATTTTCTGCATCAGTAATTAAATTACTCACACTTTCCCCCCAAAAGTCGGTACCATATTACTACATATAGTAATATACTCTACATGTTGAGTGCTAATTTAACTCTAAAGGCCTTTAAACACAAGGGGGCATGATTAATAAACAAAAAATATATAATCAACTGCAAGTATTTTGCATTAAAACGGTTCATATTGTTGCTTTTAGTTGATGCCTTTATGCGTGGTGAAAAACGAAAAAGCAATCTTGTTCCAAATACAAGTTTTGTCACTTTGTTGCTAAATAATATGCGTTCTGCACCTATATACAGTTTGAAAGAAATATACGGGTGAATTAATTGCAATAAAGTTGGGTTGCAGATTCAACTTTTTTTTATTAAAATGTGCAAGTCACACATGAGTCAAAAAAAATAGTATTTTACCCCTCCCACCCCCCAGAGCCATAACCCCGGTATCTCGTACCATAAACAAATTAAAATAAAGGCACATACAAATATACATATTCAAATATATAAGGGATTAATAAATAAAAAGAAACAATACACAAAAAGTGAAAAATAAAATGAAATAAATAAAAACAAATTACAGTAGGGTCAGTGTTATGAGTTAGATTAAACTTTTCAATAGATTTCATAGATTGCTTCATAGACTTGTTTCACAGCACTATCATCAGTGGTTTTTATCATCAAATATTCAAATTTATATTCTTTTGGTTGGTCACACATCATCTTTTATATTAATATGTTGAAGTCATGCTAATGAATATATACAGATAGTTAACCACTTAAACTTGACTTTACTCTTTTTTTCTACCTTTTTTACATCAATCTCTTTGCCAAACGTATACCTTCAAAATGTATACATCGTGAGCTATCTGCTTTTCTGACAATGTTCCCCTCAGAATAGGGATGCTGGTTGTTATTGTAAAACAGAATGTTCCTCTCCAACATTCTCACACAAACATTTTACAGACCCCTATAGTAACTCTGAGGACCTCCTAGGGGTCCCAGACCCCCTGATGAAATTGAGTGAATTGAATTGATGAATCGAGTAGCCTACAAAGGAGTGGACCCAAATGAAAAAAGCAGTGCTTTCTTGGGTTTAAAATCCTACCTTTAAAAAAGACCTTGTATAGTACTCTCCTGTGCTTGTCTTTGCAAACTGTTAAAAAGGTATTCAATCAATTACTGAAGCTCATGCATCAGTATTGTATCAAAACGGATCAAAGAACTTTCTCAAGCTAAATGAGGATAAGAAAGAAGTTCTCATAATCGGTTCTAGTGAGCAGAAAGAATCAATAATAAGCAGACTTGGCAACCTGACTTGAATTTTAATTCACACATTAATCATGTTACCAAGATTGCTTTTTTTCACCTTAGAAATATTGCATGAATCAGAGCCTATTTGTCATTGGACGATGCAAAAACGCTAATCCACGCCTTTGTTTTTTCTCGGCTTGATTACTGCAATGCAATTTTTTCTGGACTGCCTAAGAAAACAACTGACAGATTACAACTTGTCCAAAATGCAGCAGCCAACTAGAACTAAGATGAGAGAACATATTACTCCAGTTTTGGCTGCACTGCACTGGCTTCCGGTTGTTTTTAGGATTGATTTTAAAATTGTTTTACTTGTTTATAAAGCTCTCAATGGTCTCGCACCTTCCTACCTACATGACTGCCTGCCTAAATATGTCCCAAACCGCCACCTAAGGTCTTCCACTGCGGGCCTGCTCGCTTTGCCTAAAAAATACGGGGAAGCAGCGTTTTGCTTCTACGGGCCAACGGCGTGGAACAAACTCCCACTGTACCTTCGACAGGCAACCTCTGTAGACATTTTTAAAGCGCAGCTCAAGACTCACTTCTACACTCTTGCTTTTAATTGATCTTTTCATTTTTTTGTTATTCATGTCCTCACTGTATTGCATTACTGCTCTTGTTTTTTTTTATGTTTATGCCTTGCTTTTCTTTATTATTTTTTTATTTTTTTCTCCATTGCTCTGCAAAGCACTTTGAGCTGCATTTCATGTCATGAAAGGTGCTATACAAATAAAGTTTTATTATTATTATTATAAACCATCCTCTTGGCAAAACTTAGTCAAGGACAAATGTACCTGCAATAATATATTGTTGTGTGCAGAGATCTCAAGGCATGGGATTTATAAATACAATGTTTCATAAAAAAAATTGTTTTTAGAATACGTATGAATTTGTGTGGAATAAAAGAAAAATCAATGTGACACTGATGAGAGGGGCTTACTTAACCTTGGGGTGTTAACAGAATGAGAATGTGAAACTTGGGGGTTTAGTTGCCTCTCAGTATGCTTGACCATGCAGTGGTGAAAAGGGAGCACAGGGATGAGCACAAAGAGTGTATAAGACAGACACACAGGCTGAAGAGAAGCAGGCCAAAGAGGAGCAGTGCATGGTGGAAAGGAACTAAGTACATTTACTTAAGTACTGAAGTACCATTTTGAGGTATTTGTACTTTACTTGAGTATTTCCAATTTTTGAGGGGCGCTAGCCCCTCCTATATATACAGCTTTTTGTCATAACTCGTGTCATTTGCCATTGACAATGAAAGGAGAATTTACGTCATATGTGTCTGAGCAAATCGGTATATTGTACCAAAACACAAACATTAAATGCCATTGACAATAAAAGGAGAATTTACGTCATACAGCATGTGTCTGACAATGAAAAGAGAATTTACATCATACAGTATCTGTCTGAGCAAATTGTTAAATGCCAATGACGAAGAATTTACGTCATCTGTCTGAGCAAATCTGCTTTTTGTGCCAACACAAACAGTAAATGCCCTTGACAATGAAAGGAGAATTTACGTCATATGTGTCTGAGCAAATCGACATGTTACGTCACGTCATGATGATGTACGATGTTTAGAGCGCCCCTCACTTCACACGGGTGCGATTTTTTCCAATACTTTTACTTCTACTCCACTACATCTCTTGTTGCGTGCAGAGTGGATGCAGGGAATATGCAGGGTGAAGTGAATGTGCAAGGAATATGCAGGGTGACGTGAATGTGCAGGGTGACGTGAATGTGCAGGGTGACGTGAATGTGCAGGGTGACGTGAATGTGCAGGGAATGTGCAGGGTGACGTGAATGTGCAGGGAATGTGCAGGGAATGTGAAGGGTGAAGTGAATGTGCAGGGTGAAGTGAATGTGCAGGGTGAAGTGAATGCGCAGGGAATGTGCAGGGAATGTGCAGGGTGACGTGAATGTGCAGGGTGACGTGAATGTGCAGGGTGACGTGAATGTGCAGGGAATGTGCAGGGTGACGTGAATGTGCAGGGAATGTGCAGGGAATGTGAAGGGTGAAGTGAATGTGCAGGGAATGTGCAGGGTGAAGTGAATGTGCAGGGAATGTGCAGGGTGAAGTGAATGTGCAGGGAATGTGCAGGATGAAGTGAATGTGCAGGGAATGTGCAGGGTGAAGTGAATGCGCAGGGAATGTGCAGGGAATGTGCAGGGTGAAGTGAATGCGCAGGGAATGTGCAGGGAATGTGCAGGGTGAAGTGAATGTGCAGGGAATGTGCAGGGTGAAGTGAATGCGCAGGGTGACATGAATGTGCAGGGAATGTGCAGGGTAAATGTGAATGTGCAGGGAATGTGCAGGGAATGTGCAGGGAATGTGCAGGGTGACGTGAATGTGCAGGGAATGTGCAGGGTAAATGTGAATGTGCAGGGAATGTGCAGGGTAAATGTGCAGGGCAAGGTTGAAGTGAATGTGCAGGGAATGTGCAGGGTGGCGTGAATGTGCAGGGAATGTGCAGGGTGACGTGAATGTGCAGGGAATGTGCAGGGAATGTGCAGGGTAAATGTGCAGGGCAAGGTTGAAGTGAATGTGCAGGGTGCAGGGAAGGGTAAAGGTAATGTTCAGGTTCAGATTTTATGTGAAGTGCGTGTACACTACAGTGTGTACAGTCAGTGGGATGGAGGAGTGAGGAGGACTAGGTGGACCGCTGGTGAATAAGGGCCGGGGAGGTGGGGGGGGGGGGGGGGGGGGGGGGGGGACTTGCTACCAGGAGGGAAGAAGGGATGGAAGGAAGAGGAAGGGAGGGAGAATGTGGAGAGCACAGGACAGATGACAAATTGTGATTAATAGATGGGGTCCGGGGCAGCAGTGTGGAGCGTTACTCATTAATAGAGAGAATTAGAGAGGCTGTGCAACTCAATCTGCACACTGTCACTTGCAATCAAGGACCATAATCAGATCTGCACACAGACAGTGTAACATGTGCAGATGTGTGTGTGGGGTATGCATGCAGACTGATACACCACGCACGCACGTCGCACTCATGCACGCACACACATACACACACATGCAGTGTGCACACACACACGCGCACACACACACACACACACACACACACACACACACACACACACACACACACACACACACACACACACACACACACACACACACACACACACACACACACACACAGTGCCATGTTATACAGTGTCAGTTATCAGTGTACATGCACTGACAGTCTGACAACATGAATGCATGACATCAATATTTCAATTGCCCTCAATACCTCCATCTTTCCCCATATGTTTCTCAATTTCTCCCTCCTGCTCTCTCATTCTCTGTTTGTGACCTATGAGCTTTTGGGTCAGCTTAAGCCGTTTTCCACGGTCATTGATTTGGCACACTGTTGCATGTTGCCGTGCAGATAGTTCTCCCGAGATCCTCTCCCTTGCCCTATACTGGTTAATAGGGTGGTAACCTCTCTGATCACATGTTGCCTTGCTGCTCATGGCCTGATTGGTTTACTGTCTGCTCGATAATAACTGCTCTATAAAAGGACCTCCATGCTCGATGATTACCTTTATATACTGTACTCTATATAAGTGTATTGTGATTAATACATGGGGGATGACTCATTCTGTGCGATTTAACCCTTATCCATTTATACCCGAATTACAAAGCTGTCTTTACTGTGAGTGCAAACTCAATCTGTATACGGTATGTGCGTTCAGTTCACATTCTCTTGGGCAATAGCTTTTATATGTGGCTGGGTCAACTCAACGGACCTGCATGTAAATCAGTGGTTTATTCAACCAGTGGTCCGGGGACCACCAGTAGTCCTTGATGAGGTTCCAGGTGGTCCTGCAGCTAAATGATGGAACAGTTTATAACCAAATGGACCCTTAAATCTTTAACTCTTGAGAGCGTAAAATTATTTTTTATTTATAATGATTTTATGATGATTTTACGATATCAAGTACTTAGTTTGCATGAAGTTTATACAATTAGAGAAAGTAGAAGAATTGTCATTTTGATCAATGTGGTACCAGTTTTGGGTCTGAGAGGCTAAAACTCATGAAATGGTGGTCCGTGGCTCAAATGTCGAATAAATAATGGACCTTGATGTGGAAGGGGTTGAAAACCACTGATGTAAATGAACAACAGCTGTGCTCCACCTGGGACTTAACCCAGCAACCTTCCTCCATCCATACGCCTCGCTGTAAGGCGCCCGTATCAATCACTACACACTAACTCAGACATGTGAAGGTCAGCTGAGCGGTTGAGGGATGTTAGAGACTGGCCACGTAAGGAGGCAAGGTCTAGCCTATACAGCACTTAATTGGGCAGAGAACCTATGAAATAATTAAACATATACTGCAAGTAAAGGCAAGCTGTGCATTAATATTAAAACATTCCGTTTTTCCACCAAAACATATACGCCTACGTAGATGGCAAGGATGATGGTACACGGTTCTGTTCAAACAGAAATGTAACTGGAAATTCAAATGCTCATAGATGGATATTACTACTGTATATCAGGGGTTATATATTCATCGACTTGATTAATATTTTATAGGGCTCTAAAAACCTCATTCTCTCTAAACTGTCCTCCCCTGTTGGCGATAATAATTTAAACGTAAGAGGGCTCAGAGTCAGCAGTGTATGCAGTATACATGTAAATTAAACCACATGCAGGACAAGCACACATGAGCTGCATGCTCACACACAAACAGGCACAATATAACATACGGTACACACAAGCAGATATTATATTCAGTACAGTGTGCAACGGTGCATATACAGTACACGGTACACTCACACACACACACACACACACACACACACACACACACACACACACACACACACACACACACACACACACACACACACACACACACACACACACACACACGTATAAATACTGTGTGTATATATATATATACACGTACATATACACGTACATACATACATATTAAAAGACGAACACATGCAAAAATGCAGAATACTCCTTTTCTTCAACTTTAATCTGCCAATTTCTGCAAGGCAGACTTTCTGACAAGCAGCAGTTATTTTCTATCTCCGAATGCAAATGTGACCAGAGGCTTGCCGTCTGCCTGCGGGCTGAGCCGGTTGACAGTATGCATCCTGGGGAGTGATCTATTGATCCATATTCAATATCTGCTACACTCTCCATGCTCTGTAAAGTTGGGAGATGAATAAATAAAGAGGACAGCTGACAGGACATCCAAGTACCCATGGTGTAGCTGGAGCCGACTTGCCACAAAGGACTGAAACCGTTTGCTTACTTGCACCTAAATGCCCCCAAAACATTTTAAGGTGTGATTGAAATTGATTTGACATTCTGATGATAGATGCTTTGTTCATAAACTGGTGAATATTTACAAAGCAGCAGGGTATTATCGGAGTAGCGTACGTAGATACAATATTTTGAGGTGTAAAATATTATATTAAAACTTGGTTAATATGGTTGAAATACAATGATGACGGCAATGAATGTAAAGAAAGTAAGGCACAGACAGACTGACAGACAGACAGACAGACAGACAGACAGACAGACAGACAGACAGGAGCTGAGGGAGAGAGAGATGGAGAGAGAGAGACGGAGAGAGAGAGAGAGAGAGAGAGAGAGAGAGAGAGGTTGTCAGTTGCATTGTGTCTTTCAGCACTAATGAGGTCTGAAAGCTGCCTGGTAAACATAGACATTGACAACCTCCCTGAAAACAGCTCTCCTTTTCAATCTCTACTCTCACTTTGTCAGGCTGCATGATGTCTGTCTGTCTCAAATCAGTAGCCTATCAGATATCATATGATTCAATCTATGTCTTCATCTGACACAGAAAGTAACATTTAATCCAAGCTCTTATCCAGGCTCCTATAGCCTAATTTATAGGCCTATAGGCCTACTCTAAATTCCAAAAACAATTAGGCCTATGTAAATCCCGAGATAGTATACACAGTTTAATGCCACCTCGTAAACAAATGTTATAAGTATATTTTGGGGTAAAAAAAAGGTGTGTGTGTGTGTGTGTGTGTGTGTGTGTGTGTGTGTGTGTGTGTGTGTGTGTGTGTGTTGGAGGGGGGGGCTGTTGGGGGAGTGTTGATTAAACTAGGCTATAGCAGGTTTAGTCCGTTGATTTGTGAAAAGGTCACCACGGGCATAGGATGGGATATGGGACGCCGCGTGTGTGTGTGAGAGAGAAGGGAGGGCGGGGGAGCCAACAGATGCTGCGAGAGAGGAGAACAGAATAGCCTACAACAAGTGAGAGAACTGTTGCTGCATGTGGCGATCAAGTCGCGCTTCGCATGATGTTGGGACCGCGAAACTCAACAAAAGTCCTCGTTAGAATACGTAAAAGTTCGCAAGGACGCGGTGAATGATATTTTAATATATCACCGAGTGGATACACACTCGATTTTCGTCAATGTTGCTGCTTAATTGGACAAGGGTGTTTAAGTGACCGCACAGTTTATTTGATACACGGACATCATACCTACGCAAGACTTGGCTGGAAGACAAAAAACTAATAACGGGATGATAATTAGATTTTCATTAGCAAATTTGTTACGTAGCCTACAGCGCAACTTGCCCGAAGGACGAAGGATATATATAGGCTACAAGACCGGCATTTAAAAACGGCATGGAGGCTATATATGCCCATGAATAAATGAATAACATCACTGAGCAGTGAGCAGAATTAACTGGTAAGTCTTTGTATTCTTCTTTTATTTTTATTTTTTTAAGGAGGGAAACGAGGGAACGTTAAGTCGTTATCTCTTTGCATGTTAAAACTCAGTAAATTCAAATCAAGTCTTTAAACTGTCTTCCAATTTTGCGTGAATAGCCTACATTTAAGTGATCGTTTTAATATGCATAGACAACTATTTAATGGTCTGAACGCACTTCCAACACAGACAATTATAACCTAATGAATCTGATGATGATGACGACAAAATATGAGTTCAATTAAGGGTTAGGGTAAGATAAAAGTTTATATGTAAAATGTTTTTATTTTATACATTTGGAATTTATGACTTTAATTGAATACATATTTACAATGCAGCCTATGTGCAATCGATTCAATATGTTGATATTTCATGACAAAATCTTTATGGATAATTTATTAACTGAATAAAACAATAAAGGGAGCTGATTTGTTAGTAGCCTGCAGTCATCAATGCTGATTTTGTGATTGTGTGTTTTTGTGTGTGTGTCTTCCCTTTTCCTTCAGACTATGCATTGAGGCGGTGATTAGAGATGTTCCACATTTCATCAAATACAAAACAACAAGATCATCTGCTCTTCAAATGGAATGCACACAGTCACAATTTTCTCTGTCCTTCCTGGTCAGAGGTTAGATATTTATGCCATAAATCCCTCTGTAAGTGGAATTAAGGAGTCAGAGAGATATCAAATTTAACGCTCTCCAAACAACAAGGAAAGGATGGACGGATGAGTCCTTGAACATAATCATAAGCAAGGAGGTGAAAAGGAAGGACCGGAGATTTGACCGTTTCTCTCTCATTATTGGAGAGACAGTTCAGCCCTCTCCTCTGTGTGGTGCATGGGTGAGATGGACTCCTGTGGGAGTTCTGTAGACCCCACCTGACAGCTCTCTGCCTGAGCAAGTGAAAGATACTCAGTGGAGGTTGTGCTATTACACAGCCAGAAAAAAATAAAAAATAATCTTGATCGTGGAATCATACATTTCACCTGTTGTTTTTGTGAAAAACAAACAAACAAGTCTTTGATTTATAAGTTTAAAGTCTTCAAACATTTAAGAAACCACAAACAAATGTGTGTATAGTGTTAAGGATAAACCACACCAAAACCAATAGGTTAACCCTATTGACAAACTGAGTGCATTGAACACTATAAGGAATGGAAAAACCTGTCTCTCATTCACCTCAATTTACTTTTGTACTGACTTTAGCCTGAGACGTGCCTGGCACATCCTTAGTGGTGTTCCCCTGTGACCCCACGCCATCAACCCACCACCTCAGCATCCTGGCACATCCTTAGTGGTGTTCCCCTGTGACCCCACGCCATCAACCCACCACCTCAGCATCCTGGCACATCCTTAGTGGTGTTCCCCTGTGACCCCACGCCATCAACCCACCACCTCAGCATCCTGGCACATCCTTAGTGGTGTTCCCCTGTGACCCCACGCCATCAACCCACCACCTCAGTTGTTTAGTTACTGCCTACCCAGAGTTCACTCTGGCTGGCACAACCATCCCAGCCAAGGGGGAGGAAGACTTCCTCACGCTGGCTGCCTCACGGCTCAGCCGCAAGAAACGTGTCATCGGGGCTGGAGTCGGCGTGGCCATGGTACTGGTTCTTCTGGTGGCTATCCCCTTATTGGTCCACACCACGAAAGGGGGTGGGTCCGGAGGAGGGGGCAGCCATTACGAGATGCTCGGCAGCTGCAAGATGGTGTGCGACACCTTCACCCCCCCACAGGGAGAGCTGTCCTCCGTCTCCCCTCAGCCCCCGGACTTCGCGGGACGAAGGGGCAAGCCCGGGTTCCGCGGGACCCCCGGACTTCCTGGGCCCGCCGGGCCCAGAGGCCCTCCTGGGGAGCCTGGAAAACCAGGGCCGCCAGGCCCCCCGGGCCCAGGGCCGGGCGGCTACGTGCCCTCCTTCTACAGTCCCAAAATTGCCTTCTACGCTGGCCTCCGGAAACAGCACGAAGGAAGCGAAGTGCTGAAGTTTGATGACGTCGTCACCAACGTAGGGAACTACTATGAGCCAAGTACTGGGAAGTTCACCTGCCCTCTGCCAGGCATCTACTACTTTACCTACCACGTCCTCATGAGGGGGGGTGATGGCACCAGCATGTGGGCTGACCTGAAGAAGAACGGGCAGGTGAGATAGTGTGTGTGTGTGTGTGTGTGTGTGTGTGTGTGTGTGTGTGTGTGTGTGTGTGTGTGTGTGTGTGTGTGTGTGTGTGTGTGTGTGTGTGTGTGTGTGTGCGTGCGTGCGTGCGTGCGTGCGTGCGTGCGTGTGTGTGTGTGCGCGCGTGCGTGTGGATGTGAAGTGCCATCTCTTACTTTCAATATTTTTATGCCGTTTGTTAAGTATTAATATGGGTCAATATGTGAGCAGTATATGGATGTATCCCGCACACCATATAAGTACAAAATACTTTATTTATTCGTCAATATGTGAGCAGAACATATTTTAAACAACACTACATTAACAGTGCAATAATTAAGATAAATGTGGAGTCAGGAATATGACTCATAAAAATGCATGGAAAAGTAACTCAACAAATTTCTATTCGGCGAGAGTAGCCTAGAGTCAGCGTAGAATAACATCTCAATTCAGATTTGGATAAGAACTATCAACCCCTGATTAATAATGCAACATCGATTTTCTCTGGATATTGTCCGAAGCCTTTCATAAAGTTTCACAAATGCAGTAAGTGATTTGTCCTTGGGGTCAAAGAGGAGCGTGAAGGCCAGAGAGGAGAAGTGCTTCCTCTAAGTGGACGTGGAATCCTGAGTTGGGCAGCAGTAGAGAGAGAGTGGGGGTAGAGAGAAATGGATAGACAGAGATACACGCGCAGACACGCACGCACGCACGCACGCACGCACGCACGCACGCACGCACGCACGCACGCACGCACGCACGCACGCACGCACGCACGCACACACACACACACACACACACACACACACACACACACACACACACACACAGGCACTGACAGCTAAGCAGGAGGATAACGATCCCCCAGTCTCAGTGGAGTGAAGTCAAAACGCAACAGCTGGCTACTGTCCTCTTGAGGATCGCCGATGTTAACACTAATAAATAAACAAGGAATCAAACAAATGTCTGAAAACAACAACCTTGGGAAGCTTCCATCTGGAGATTCATGACAAGCTGAGAGTGTTAAAGCTTCACTCTGTTGAGGAGCTCTGATTCTGACATGTGCGATGCACATATTGCACAGCACAACGTGCGACATCCTGGGGATTACCAGAGAAGATGACAAACTCACTGTGCATTGTTGCAAGCCAAGTCAAGTCAGGCAGAGGGTTTGACGGTAGAGTGCATGTTCCCCTACACATAACTTACATGCTAGTGACGCTACATAGAACTACAGCGATATGGAATGTTACTGAGCTGACAATGACCCTGCCTACTGGGCTACTGTTTTTTTCAAGACTGCTGTTTCAATCGTCCTCTACAGTCTATACAGCATTAGTTCTCAAACGTTATCATTATGGATCCCCAAATTAATATGTATTTAGCCATGGACCCTCATCAGAAAATATTTGGTGCCAGATACCCCCATACAAGATTTGTGTTATAAAAATGTAAAAAAAAAAGAGAGATAGATTGAAGGTTAACCACTTTATACGACCTTCATCGTATAATGGGTACATTTAGTAAATCTGCAATTGTTGCAATTTTTAAAGAATTAACATTTAAAATGGTCTATAATCAAATATAAAATAAGAAATTATTGTCTGTAATGATGTCCAAAATAGGGACTGCCAGGTTGAAAGTGGTTAATGAAGATGGATGAACAGTTGTAGAGGCAGAATGGCAACCATCCCTGAAAATATGGAGTGTGAAGTAGGACGCATACTCCAGTTTTTAGGTTATAACCTAACCACCGCGGTGGCTAGTAAAAACAGAGAGATGTGCTGGGGTAAAGTGACGTCATGTTGTAGTTTTCCCAACCACCGCAGTGGTTAGGTTATCACCTAAAAACTTGAGTATGCGTCGCCCCCTTAAGTGTAAGAATGTTTTTTCAAAGGAAACCAAACAGCAACAGATATGAGCGTGTTATATTTGTTATATTTCGGAAAGGTATTTGTGCTAATTGCATAATGGATTTATGTTTAATATGCTTAAACTAAATTCATAATTCAGGCTTTAGTCATTCTTAACAGATTATTTTCCCCTCTGCTATGATTCTTGACAAATCTCCTAATAAACTGAACCCGGGCCTGATACGGTATGACTTAACAGGTCTACAAAGGAATAGTGATTGATTTGGCTCACAAATCCACAGGACTTTCCATATACAAAGTGCATGGTAAAGGGAACAGACTAGAAGATTCCAGATATATAATTGGGGGACTTGGTTTGTTGCGTGCCATCACAGTTATTGTCATTCCTGTGCTCTCCTGCTGTTAAATCTTTCATAGCCTTTAGATGAGGTCTTGTCCCCCCTCCACCTGCCCCCCCCCCCCCCCCCCCCCACGCACGCACACACACACACACACACACACACACACACACACACACACACACACACACACACACAGACACACACACACACACACACACACACACACACACACACACACACACACACACACACACACACACACACACACACACACACCTACTCTGCCTTCTAACTTAGCCACTGGCTTCATGCCCATTAATTATCTTTTCCTTCAACTAAATTATTTAACCCAATTCAGTGCTGATCCTGCCCTCAGTTTCACTCCACTCACTGCATAGTGGCTCTCTGCTGTGAATAGACAAGTGCTGTTAGCAGACTGTGAGGAACCGGGTCAATGAGAAAAGTACAGCCTTGAGAGAACATTGTAAAGTGTGACCAGTTACAACTCCACTCAATACGATGAGTCATTTGCTAGATGGTCCTCAAGACAATTGGCACTGTGAGAATTAATATAAAATGTCAACCAAATGTCAACCAACATCTATTGGTGTGTTTCCTGTCCACACACGTGTATACGTGCAACGGTGTGTGTTCAAGCAATATAAGCATTGACAGACACTTGATCCACAAGGCGTCAAAGGGAGCTGATCATTAAGACACAGTCCGAGGAGAGATTACAGTAAAGGTAGACAGGCCACAGACACGTGGGCCAACAACAGAGAGATCAAGCAATGAGAGGAAGTCAAGATAGATGGATATTCAGAGAGCAGACAGACATGAGATAAATTTACAAGATTTATTTTTTGCTTTTCTGCCTTTATTGATAGTATCAAGTGAAGATAGACAGGAAAGAGAGAAGGGGAGAGACATGCAGCAAAGGTCGTCATGAACGGGAATCGAACACGCCAGAGCCTATGTGGCATGCACCTGGACCACTTGGCCAGCGGGCGCCCCATAAATCTGTAAGATTTCTAACTGGAGCAGATCTAGGTAAAGCACACACAGGGTGAACAGGGTTTACATCAGGGGTGCCCAAAAGGTAGATCGCGATCTACCAGTAGATCACAAGGGCTGTGCAGGTAGAACACATTACATGCCCCTAAAAATATATATTTAATTTAAATTTTGCCACTTGAATTAAGGTGACTTGATTGACATTTAGAAGGGCCTGTCAGCTCAAACCCACAATGTATTACTTTGTTTTCAAGATTGTTGTGCACAAACGTCAGTAGCATTACAAAGTTACACTTTTTTCCACATACAAAATATTACAGTACACACTGTCGGTAGAAAGAAAAAAACTAGCAATTCCATTTTCCTTCTATTTCCCATTCCAAGTGTGTTTGTCTTATGTCTTACTGTAGCCTATGTAACGCCAGCACTATATTTCTAAAACTATGAAACATTTCAAAGATTTCTTTTCAGGCAAACATGTCCACCATAAGATGAACCTAAATAGGTTTGAATGGGGTTTCTAGGTGTAAGTATGTAGGACTAGTAGCATGCCAAAGTTTGTGCTATTGCCATTGAGAATGCATTGGGCGTTTAAGTTAAATACGGGGGGGACATATTTTGACAGCAGAAACTGCCTGTCATAATTTCTCCCTATTCCAAAGCCCCCCCAGGTACATTATATATTTAAACTATTTTCAGCAATGGTACACTTATTTTTTCAGTGGGTAGATCTTGTTGAGCTGGTCATTTTGAAAGTAGATCTCACGTCATAAATGTGTGGGCACCCCTGGTTTACATGAATGAATGCAATGAAGAAAAAACTGTCCAACATAAAACAAATAAAATGTTCCTTTAGTAGACAACTGAGGTTCTGATGTCCTTAACCATTAGTGGATGCATTGACATACAGTATGACTAATACACTAGTAATCTGGGACGCAATATGCATCGATGAACTCAATGAGAAAAACCTTTTTTGCTTCATGTCCTATAACTCATCAAAAGATTTGTGGTTAAGTAAATGACCTTTTCAAAAGGTTCATAATTCACAGCTGATATATACAGTACTTTGCCCTTTACCATGATGAGCAGGGGATGAGATCATGAATATTTATAACTGGCTCAATATGGGGAATGTGGTCAGTTACACCCTTTTCTTTTACTTTGATGGTGTTGAGTTCAGCAAGCTAGCAATAAACATCTCATCCTAAATACAATGTGAGACGTTGTATTCCAGTGTCGCTATAGGCTTTATTTATTTAGAACAGTTTGCTTGGTCAGAATTAAACGAGAAAATTGCGCTCCTCTGAGGGCAGATCTCCACCGGGCTGGTTGTCTTCCCATGGTTGTGTCAGTCGTGGGGTGCAACTAATAGGGAAATAAAATTTGTAGTTCAATTGAGCAGTTTAATTGCTTGGCTTATGTTTAATGATGGGCCATCTTTAATTTGCCAACTTCATTCATTTAAGTTAAGAAAGGAAAAGATAGGGCCCAGGCCGGCCTAGCGGTCCATGCAGGCACCTAGGCTGCTAATCCAGCCTGACAGTGTGTCGAGGGTTCAACTGCTGATGCTACCTTTGCTGCGTGTAACTCACTCCCCAGCTCTCTCCCCCATTTCCTGTCGCGCTATCAAATAAAGGCAGAGGCCCCAAAAATAGTGGGAAAGTGAAATGAACCATATCCGTGGTCATCATGGGCATAGGCCTACTTAACAATAGATGCCAAAACAATGGGAAACTTTAAAATGGTGTGTATTTTATATCAAAAGTCCATAAATCACACCCCGTGTGAACTGAGTGGTGCAACTCCCCCCCTTCCACCCCCCCCCCCCCCCCCCCCCACACCCCTCTCTCTCTCTCTCTCTCTCATTAGCAGGCAACAGTGCAGCACTATCTCTCTCTCCCTGTTTCTGGCACGACAGCGCCCCTACTGGTACTCATGAGTCACACATGAGTCACACACAAACATAGGTGTCACACACAAACATAGGTTAACACGGACATTGCTGTTCCTTGGAGAGGTTGCACCACTCAAAACCTGTACTGTACTGTCACTGTACTGGCACACCCGAAAGCATCATATATACAGTTAATACGTGTGTGTTTGTGTGTGCGTTAGGTTGCGCACAGGTGGTGAAAAACAACCATGCTGTTTTTGTGCTCATACCCAGACACCCAGCCAGCCACACACATAGCTCCGTAAGGGGCACTTAAAAATAATCTTGATTTCATTCACCTGTTTCCCATAGCTGAGCGTTCCTCCAAACACAGCATGGTTTTAATTACAGAACTACTCTGTTTTTAATCTCATTCAAGATGACATCCAGACAGTGTGTAGGCTACTCATTTTAAACCTATTCAGCACGCTAAAATATGTATCTGAAAGACTGAAAACATTATAGGTTAGAAATAAGCAATATCCAATTGCTGCCTGTCTGTTTCTGATTGTAAAGTTTTGTAAACAAGCAACTTCACGCATCGCGGAGCTACATCCCATAGCCCGAAGGGATTGGTTCAGAAGCACACAGCCTTCTGTTTTAGACTGAAACTTCAAAATAAAATGCCCAAAAAGCCATATTGCACCCCATCTTTAAAAAAATAAAGGAAAATATAGAAGGAACATACAGTTCTGTAAGTAATTAATTGTCAAAAAGTAATCTATTTAAAATGTATAATTTAACAATCAATTTAACAATACAATTTCATTAACTCTTCAATTAAAAAAAAGTTTCATCATGGTTCATTTAAAAAGATCTGTCGGGGAGGTGCCTTGATCTGTATCGTTTACGATAGTCAGTCACTCATATTTAACACTAATACAAATGTACTTATTCAGCAGCAGTGACATTAGTATTTTCTCGCCGTTAGTTTATCCTACATAGACATGGAAATCTCTCATCTCCATGCACCGGCCATTACTCTCCCTCAGAATGCTGAGTCTGAAAAGTGTTTTCAAAAGTGGACATTTGAAGAAAAGTGTATGATGTGGCAGCGATAAGCAATTTCCACTGTTCACAGTAAAGTCTTATTTTAACTTTTAGAGTAAAATGAAGACTGCTGTGCTGCATGTAAAATGTGTGTATTTTTGAGAGTGCATAGTATGTGCTGTGTATGTGTGTATGGAGGATATTGTGCATAGTGTGCTTTGGATGACTGCAAAATACGGCATGAGAATGATCTACATTCAGGGAGTATAAATTAAAATATCCAGACAATGATAGTGGAATATTCAATTAGATTAACTCAGGCAATGCTTTGGTTTATGCACTGCAGGTAGAGCAGTCCACAGAAACCCTTTATATCCAATTAGATTGCCTGACATCATGCCCTCAAAGGTTTCAGTCTAAAGCCAATTAAAGACTTTCTAATCAACATTGTGACACCACAGTGTCGTGGAAAAATATTAGCATTTGCCACGCCAATTAGGCCGTAAATCTACAATGCTGGCTAAAGGTTTTGTGTTCAATTCCGTAGTGACAAAAAGCCTGCGACACACATGGGTAGGGAACCCGAGCTAGCCTTTATAAAAATGTGCCATTTCCATTACCATTCCTCTTTTTGTAGAGCGCTCTCCCCAGTCCACCCTTAGTGGTCCCTCAGGTGAGTTTAAAAGACCCCTCTCAATTGTCTCGCTCCGCTCTGAGAGGTCTGTGCATCACGGTGAATGAATCCTGTCAGTTTTATTACCAGAGGATCAAGGCAACACTGCAAGACAAAACAAAGAAAAAAAGAAAAGAAAAGAAAAACAGACATGGACCGGCCCGCCCACCTCCCCAATCTCATTTCTGTTCCCTGAAAATAGGCTTGGCTGATCAGTTTGTTATCCAGCAGACACCCCCCGCCCCCACATCACTCAAAGTCCCTCCTCTAGTTTGGCTTCCCTCACCCAAATCCTGTGCTCAGACTGTTAAAAGTGCATGCAGCTGTGTGCTCTGTGTTACCTACAGTACTACACCCATCAAGCCTGATATATAGTTCATTGTTCGACAGAATCACTACAAGCTCACAACACGTCTCGACACATTTTGAGTATGCAGATACTAATATATTTTCAACAACCATCAATGTCGCATGATGGAGTATAAAATTAAGCAACACTTACACCACGTCCCCTTCCTTTCTACTCACACAATGGTCTCTATTTTCTGCCTCTCTGAGACAAAGGTTATTGTGGTCATATATTTGAGTTATCCACTATTCACTATTCACTATAAATGCACAAAATGTCTATCTGTGCACGTGTGTCTGTACTTCACGTATCTCTAGAACCGTCTCACCGACTGACTTCAAACTCGCCGCATGTGACAATGTCAACCTGGATCATTCCTGAGTAAGCTGGGTGGGCACAGGCCTAATTTTCCTAATAATTCCTTACAAATCATCATCCATACGGCTAACAAAAAGTGAAGAAAGAAAAAAGGTAGAAAAGAAAATCATAAAACATACAGCCAGCCCACGTAAGCTCCCCGCACTCGCATGGTGCATTGTCTGCCAGGCCCCACTTCATGGATGTTTTGAAGAAGCTGACCCCAGTATGCAGGCGGGTCACTAGGGTCCATTGTTGGTGTGCTGCTAGCTAGATCTTCTTCTTTGACGCTCTCTCCCGGGTCCCAGATGTAGCGGTGGGACATGTGGGCCCAACGGACTTGCGTCCAGGATGCTGCCATCCATGCGTTTCTAGACAGGTCCTCAGGGATAGAACTGAGCATCTTTTGTTCCTCCTCCTTGTTGTATGGGTGGTAGGATTTCAGTCTGTTTGGAGACAACACTGTCATAGTGGCGACATGCAGGATATGCTAGGCATGTGTCTGGACGTTCCTTGCTAGAGCGAGGAACGGCAAGGGGCAATTCCTGCCAGTATGGCAGGTATAGAAAACAGGGCTTCAGACAATCCAGTTATGAGCCTGAGAGCATTGTTTCAGGCATACGCAGAGGAACGTTGGGGCCTGCTGGAACTCCAGGCACTTTTATCAAAAACATCTAATTCTCTTTTCGCTTCTGCACTGTCTTACCAATAATGTGGCTGCAGCCTGCAGTTTCCACCTGCAAAGGTTGGCTGCCAAGACGCCCGTGTTGTGGTTGAGGCCATCTTTCATCAGCACATTATAATGGGCAGGTCATCCGCATAACTATAATTTATTATTATATTTTCTGAATGTTGTTGCCGGTAAATATCCATACAGAGAGTAATTGCAAAACAATGCAGAATTTACAATGACACTGAGTAATGGGCAGATTAGAATATAGAACATCTTGGAGGGAGTAAGGATGTACTACCTCTAGACCCTTTTCCAGAGTCCGCCTCGACACCTGTGACTCATGCTGAACTTGAAGCAATGTCACGGGTCTAATCTATGCCTAAAGGCACATTTGAAAGAGCAAACCATCTATTCCACTGCATTGTAGAGAACTTTATCCATAGAACTTTATGCTGTAGTTAATTGCTTGTCTGTGCCTTACGATAGTACTGGTTTGGTCGGGCAAGAGCATTGAAATAATTAAGAGACTACCCAAAACCAGAGCAAAATGGAATGCTATCTATCACTAAAAAGAGAATATACATTGGCTGAATACCTGAGCACGGTAAACGACCCAAAACTTAGGAAAGCATTGACTAAGTACAGAGTCTGAACACAGCCTTGCAATAAAGAAATGCCGCCACAGACAGACCCCACTCCCAAGGGAAGACAGACTAGTATGCACCCACTGCACACAAAATGTGGTGGAAACAGAGCTACACTTTCTAAACCTGCCCACTATACCAAGGCATCAGAGACACATACTTCCCACAGATTACACACACCCAAAGCGAGTTTTAAACTATGACCAATGACAAAAAACTCCTATAAACTATAGGGAGAAATACAACAATGTGCAAACACAGCAGCAAGATTTGTGAACTGTTGCGTATACACTGTAGACCTACTGAACATGTAAAGTTGTAAACAGAGCTGCTACCTTTAAACATATGTTTAATCAGAGTTGTTTTGTATACTATTTAAATAGTCTTGAGAAGAAATGCTGCTATTTGTCCCAAAAAAGCTTTATACCCTGTATAACATGTATAACGATGCAATGTGACATAGCTCTGTTTACAAAATGCTGTACCCTCTCTAAAGTGCTTGACAGAGTCGAACGTAATCGACGCAAGAATACATAAGCAACGCTGGGTGAGAGAAATTCCTCCCTTGCGTTGCGAACTGTATATACACTGACACCACAGCGCCTCAAACTGTGACTCCGCCCACAAACGGGGGAATGCAATTTGCGGCATTTTCAAAACAATATTGAGCAGAGTAGCGATTATCAAACGTATTTGCAATGCCATACGTTGAAAGATCTGTTGCCCGTGGACAAGGCACGCTACCTCCGCAAGTTAGATAGCATCGGCATAGATGTTTGTCCGTATGTGATTAAGGATTGGACCAAGTTGCATTGGCAGCCATAGAACATTCCGGGGTAAATTCTTACCCCGGATGTGACGTTTTTGGGCGTTAATCCTGACTGTCTAGCGTGGTGTCAGTGTATACTTTCCCCATTACTTTTTATTGTATTTTGACACTTGCTTTGGCAATGTAAACATTTTCTATAAATGTTTTCTCATGCCAATAAAGCTCCTCTGAATTGAATTGAACTGAACTACCGGTAAATAGATTTTCTAAAATATTGATGCTGGCAGCAAGGACTATCTAAATAGAAATTATTTTGTCGGGTGTGTATATTTTATAAATCGATTATGTAACACCTTCATCATATAAATAAAGGGGTACTCAAAATCGACCCAAGCACTGCATGACCATCAACATTTTTGAAAATGCTATATTCTAGGCGATCATAGGCCTTCATTGCATGTAATAAAGAAATTGGGGCACCATCTAAGACATACAACAGCCTCCTTACATTGTCTGCATGGGGCCAGTCTGGATTTCTTTTTTGAGGGGCGCTAGCCCCTCCTATGCCCAGCTTTGTGTGTACGTGTGTACCCCAGATGATTGATGATTTGATTGGCTGAGCACGGAAAAAGTGAGGACAGAAAAGTGAGGACGCCAATTGTGATTGGCCGGAATGTGAAGATGTATGATGACTCACTTCACACGGGTGTGATTCTTTAGATAATACTATAAATAATAATATAATTAGCACCCTCTCCTGGGTCTTTGCATTTAGTAAGAAACAAGAATAAAGCATTTTTCACATCTCTCAAGATGAAACCTACTAAATTGAAAACTAAAACTAAAAACTAAATGGAATACTTTTATTGTGGCATGTCATGTACTAGCCTGGAAATCACATTAACCAGCTAGTCATGCACACAAACACCAAACCAACACACAGGTGGAATGCTACAAACACCAAACCAACACACAGGTGATATGCTGCCTCCAGCTACTCCTATATGTCCTGTATGCTGTGACGTCTCTCCTCATCCACTAATCAAACAGGCCGCACTGCCCTTTGGGTGCACACGCTTATCCGACACACCAAAAGTCCGACATGCGAAAATCACCTGTTGCTCCCGACATACGTTGGTCCGACACACATGTTTTTAGAGGCGGCTCTAAGCTGAGTGGGGAGAGAGGCCGTCTGGGAATGGGAACGTCAGAGGTTTGCATGCTAGCTCGACCAATCTTTGTGTCAAACTGTCAAGACACTTAACCCCTAACTGCTCCATGGGGATCTGTATCAATGGCAGCCACTGCTCCTAATAGTTAGGATAGGTAAGGTAGAAGGCAACGTATGTACAGAACAACAACTAAATTATTACAACTCAAGGACATACACAATAGAATTAGTGGATTTATTTTAGTCTCCATCACTTGTTCTCCCTCTAACCATCTAAATTCTAACCTCTCTTGTTCCCTCTGTCTCTCACTCTTCCCCTATTAAATGTTGCCCCTCTAATGAAAAGTGCTGGCAGAGTAATCTTGTCTATTGTCCCGCGGGGCCTAGCTGGTTCCAACAGTAGCACATCAAACACGGATAGCATTGGTTAAACAGACAGAAATTCACTCCCATGCCACTATCAATCTCCACCACTGTTGACAATAATCCTGATTTGTCTTTCTCTCTCATTTTCACTTGGCTGGGCCCAGTTCCCCTCACCTCTTGAGGAAAACAGGGTTCACTCTAATTGTTATTGAAATCCCAAGCTGAGATCCAGTGGTGGAAGAAGTGTTCCAATTTTACATAAAAGTAGCAATACCACAATGGAGAAATACTCTGTGAACAAGTAAAAGTTAAGTTTTCAAAATCTTTGAAAAACAGCAGATCCACAGGCTCACAATGTGTCACAAATTCAATGTGTCACAATGTATCACATCGTGACATGCTATATTGAGCTTGTAGATCTGCGATTTTTGAATAGCCTATTAAGTAGGGCTTAAGTGGTTAATTAATAATCATCTAAATCTGGTAAGTAACTTTTAACTTAATCTGTCAAATAATAAAGTAAAAAGTATAATACTTCTACTCCACTGAGATGCAGTGGAGTAGAAGTATAAAAATCACACCTGTGTGAACTGAGTGGTGCAGTGACGTCACACACTAACCATAGCAACCATGCTCGTTTTTTTGGTACGAACACGGGTACACGGGTACAAAGCCAGTTGTTGGAGTGGTTTGCACCACTCAAAAATATCAAAATGGAAATAGGCTACTCAACTAAAGTAAAAGTACCTCAAAATTGTACTTAGTTACTTAATACCACTGCTGAGATCTCCTGCTCCGTTTAGTAGTATAGGGCCTACCACACTACACATTAGCAGATTCACTTTATATCGGAATATGCTTGAACATTATGCATCACAGTACTCACTGTTTCATGAATTAAATCTACAGATATACATTTTGATTTTGTGTGTGTGCAAGAAAAAGAGAGCCTGGAGCTAATCTTGCAAACGTTTGGACCTATCAGTGTGAAACTTTGTATGCACGTTCGGCGACAAGTACGCCAAGGAAGACACTCATATTTTTCAAGCTGGGTGTCCTGTGTCCCGACAATCTCTAAAATACTCAAATGTCCCAGTTTTCAACATTCACCTGTAGGCCTACCAAACATATATGGGCTCCAATTTTGTCTCCGACTTTACCCGCAGCGCGGCCCGCAATTCAGCCGCTGCCCGAAAATTACGAATATAGGAGCTTTCTCTGTCCCTTAATGGTATTTTCGTCCAGCGTCACCCGCTATCTTTTTTGCCGACACCGGTATTTGTTCGTTCAGTTTCATCATCCCATAGCGCAGCAAATGGCGTTTAATCCAATTGACAGACCTTTCCTTTCCGCTTGATACCGTTTCGTAGAGACGGCCTACACGCTCGGCAGCAACGCAACACTCTTCCATGGGCTATAGAACGTAAGGCTATGAAGCAATAGGCCTATAGCACTAACGGGCAACGGATAAGGGATCTATTAAAGGCAATGGCACGTGGACTGGTGATTGGTTAAATATGATTTAATTATTGTAACGCCCAAACCACACCTAATATAACGGGTAACAGAGGTGTTTAAGGGATTTAGACAGGTAACCAAAATACCAACTTTAGTGGGGGAACACCCTTTCCCCACTCCTAAATCACGAAATAGTGGCTTTAGAAAGATGAGACAAAAATGGAGCCCATAGTCCCAGTTTTCCACAGTTAAAACTAGAAATGCACTCTGTCGAGGTGCAGACTTGCGCCAGCTTGCACACGTCGTAGGCCATACATGGCTACTAACTAATGTCTATTACAACTGCTGTTCTAAATCCTTTAGACCCATTATTGACCTTATACCAACCTTGAAGCGTACCTTAGTTACGTCACCATCAACAGCCAATAAGGGACCACCATTCTTACCGACACACACACACACACACACTCACACACTCACACACACACACACACACACACACACACACACACACACACACACACACACACACACACACACACACACACACACATACATACATACATACATACATACATACATACATACCCAACATTGAAACACATCTTAATTACGTCACCATCAACAGACAATTATAACCATGCATGCATGCCATACATACCACTTTCGGTCCAGCCGACCACAGTAATAACTAGAAAAAGTAATATAAACATGTTTGCCTTTGATGGCAATTGGATGATTTGAGGCATTTTGTTCCAAAAATGTGTTTTGCAAAAATCAACCTGTTGGTGGCGCTATAACAGGCCAATGTGAAAAGGGTGGGATATATTCCTCAGCCTAGTAATAAAATATGTGAAAGATTTCACGTAAATTGCATGCTGCGTTCATGATTTGAGGCTTTTGTTCAAAACGGGGCAATCTTGCAAACTGTGAAAGCCAATTATAGCCAATTAGGATGGAATATGAAATATCGGACAGATCCGACTTGAGCACATGACCATAGAGATACTGTGTAACGATTTGTGAGATTTTTGGACAGAATCTGGAGGAGTAATATCAAAAAAATTGTTTTACAAAAGTCGGCCTCCTGGTGGCGCTATAAAAGGCAGATGCGGAAAATGCAGGTCAAAGGTTTGTCCTTGGCCTCTAGGGAGTGTGCATGCAACGTTTCACGCAGATCGGTGCAGTTTTAGGTAAAAAATGTGAAAAGCTGCCTCATGGTGGCGCTATAACAGGCCGTTCTGGAAAATGCGGGGCAGAGGTTCATCGTTGGCATCCAGGGAGTGTGTGTGCAAAGTTTGGCATCGACCGGGTTAACGGTGCCGGAGATTAGCTGGTAACGGACGGACGGACGGAAGGACGGACGGACAGACACACACACACACACACACACGGACGGAGTGCAAAACATACTCTCTCTCCCCATGCCTTCGGCCTGGTGGTGGAGACAATAATACTTGTTTTGAGTGATGTTTAGCCCATCATATTTGTTCGGTTGAAAGGTGCAGTGCTAAAATAATTGTTCCCCATCTTAACAAAAACACCTGCCCTATGGGCCTCATGGCTCGGCAAGGCTTACAGTACATGACGAAAACACTAGGTGAAAATGAAAAATACAATTGTAAAAAGGAGATCCAGATCTACAAAGTTGTGAGCTTGTAGCTATTTACAGACTTTCAGTGATTAAGGGTGCTGCTGGGTTTTGAAAATATGGTCACCCTAGACTAGCCTATAGTCTATAGCCTACTGTCACGTTCAGAATATATTATTTTGCTAACTGCACAGGTTTAATTCAAAGAAAATAAGCCACACCATTGTTAGCAAATACAACAAGCTTATGTTGATCTATCGCCCACCAGATTGCTCCAGAAAATACCAGCAAACATTGCAGGCTATGTTATGACCACAAAGCCTCCTTATTCTCATTCTGGATAGTATTCCCATGATGCTTTTTGACAGTCGTTCTTTAGACAGCAGCTGACTTTTCCACACACTGAATGCACTCCAGCATGCTGAATTCCTTTGGATGCAGCAGCCTCCTTTCATACTAGATACAGTGGTAAAATGTCTATGACTCTTGCAATGTACGGCATATTTTTACTAAACAGGCAAAGACAAACACATTGTTTTGTATAGACATGCACGTGTGTATGGCCGTCTCTGCGAGCATATAGTGTCGGGATCTTATACTGACCTGCTGCAGCTGCTACTGCTTCATGGGCCCATTTGACGACTGTATAGACCTATCCTGCTGTTCCCCATTTATTGTGATTGTATGGAGTTATTGAGGAGTTGGAGGAGCTATTAGGGAGTGAGCTGCCATGGCTGTTCGACCACCAATTACCGTAGCCCTGTAGCTTGCCCTGACGCATCTGGAGTTTTGGAGGCGAGGTGGATTGTGTGTGTGTGTGTGTGGGGGGGGGGGTCTCAGGAGACCTGCCACAGCAGCATGCCGTTAATCAATCCGATTTAGACCGGACAGGGACACGCTTAGCCGCCGCTCCCGCCAACACTGCCATGGCGGGGAGAGGAAACGTGTGCGTGACCTGCATCTCATTCTGTGGTAAAGGACAAAAAAGGAAAGAAAAGATGGATAGATGGAGAATGAAGAGAAAGCGAGGGGGGCTGCGAATGAGAGATGGGTGATGATGGGGGGTGAGGTGTAGAGGGAGAGACAACAATTAATGGTGTGATGTGAGTTGAATTAAAATAAAGGGGGTGTATCGAGTCTTTATAGGAAGCCATGGATCCAATTCCAAACATAACATTTCTCATATTATGTGGAAATATTGAATAATGATTGAATTGATGAAACGGACAAAATCTCATTATGGAGAGGAAGATGATGCGAGATGGTTGGTTGAGTCTTATTTGATATGTTCAACTGATCATGAGGAAGGAGGGGTGGGCTGCGTGACAACTGGAGATGATGGAACATATCCTTAGCTAGGCCCACACCCGGGAAGAGACAAGGATGGAGTGAGGGTATCATATTTGCATTCATTAATATGGATGTAGTTGTGTACTCTCTCTATTCTAGCATTAAATGGATCTTCTGCCTGAATAGTCGCTTACTAACCCAATGATGGTGCAATTTATTATAAGCCAGTATGCTTATTAGGCACAGGAATAATTCACAACTCATTCGATATAGTGCGTGTTTTACAGATCAACTGTGAACACAGCATTGTGTGGTTGAATACCTCCAAGGCGATGGCTTAATAGTCGCAAATTGTTGATCGATGAGCCAGAAGCAATGCGAGGGATTCAACAGAGAAGAAAACAAATTGCCATGTGTTAACAGAATTAATGCTTAGTCTCGGCTTGAGAATCTGCTTGTGCATAACACTCCTCGTACAGTATATCTTCACTGTTGGGTAGAAACCTTGTATCTCTGTATTTCATCTTTATATATATGTTTACATATTTTATTTCGATTTTTCAAATACAAGTGAAATACAGTCAAATACAAGACACAGCACAACAGTACAAGACATGACAGAAAATTTATGACAGAAATGACAGACAGGTAAAGTAAACTTAACACTACAAGAGACATACACGCACACAAAAAACAAAACAAAAACAAGGGAACGAATGGGTGGGATTGATGACCATCAGAGGGCAGGGAAAATACATCTTTTAGATGCCCAATTTTATACTTCTGACAGTGTTGACAGTGTTGCTCAAAAGTAGTTTTGCAATTCAAAGCATTGTGAGCTTGTAGATCTGTTTTTTTGTGTGCAAAATCTTTGTCTTTGACACGAGTCATGACAAACACAAGGGTTAGTCTGTGGGTTTTATTTAAAAATAGCTTGTGACTAAATAATAACTACATTGGATACTGGCAGACAGATGATTCTTTTTTTTTTTTTTTTTTTAATAATAATATAATAATAACTTGACTTTATATAGTGGCTTTCACAAAACCCAAGGACACTTTACATCAAAAGAAAATTAACAAACAATGAAACCAATGAAAAGTAACTGGTTTGAACATACAAGGTTTGCATACGACAAGTGACGATATACTACAGTACGTACATTTGATACTCATTGCGGCGTGGAATCAGTGTGTGCATTTGCCATAGCAACTTCTCCCCATGTTTGACAAATGAACAAGGGAATGTTATATGGTGAAGCTTGTTTTCTCTCACACCATCGTTCCCTATCACACTCTCCTCTGCAACAGGTGGATGGGGATGAGGTGGGTGGGCTCTGAACGGTGACTTGAGGTCAAAGATCACTGCACACCTCATCTCTGTGGCTGATACGTGCCCACTGGACAGGAAGGCCTCTATACCGATGACATTATACCATGAACTCAGAGTGATACACAGCAAATAGAGTGAAGTGATTGTAGACCAGAGATGGAGACGGGAAGGTGGATGAGCAGGTCTAATTGTGTCATGGTAGAGGAAAACCCCCAACAAGAGGTGTAATTTATTATGATGATTAAAAACTAGCAATGTTGAGAACAGTGTTGTAATGGTATTACATCATGCTGGATGCTACAGTGATACAGATAACAGTGGATAGCCAATTAGCCATATAGCTATGATGGCCTTTGTTTTTCTTTTTCTGTGATTAATTTAATAGAAAATATATATCTTTTGAACTGTTGTTTGTTTTATTACCTGGTGATAGTGTCACAACGTTTATTCAGAAAAAAGGTAACTTCCGCACTGTGAATTCAAGTTATACAATGAGAATCAATTTGTTGCAAACATATTTACTGCACAGTATTTTTGTTTTATTCATCACGTCCTCGTGGTATAAAGGCCAAGATCAAAAAATGGAAATAATGTTTGAAAATTGGGTAAATGTTCCTTTAATGCTTGATTGCTGGGGTGATATGGAGCACATATGGAATCTATACCCATCCATTTCCCTCTTCAACTATGTGATTAACATTTAGATGATATGATGAACAGGCCTCAAGGGTAGGCCATGATTAGAGACCTGCGACCACACGGAGAGACATAGTTAGTTTGGTTAGAAACTGATTGGGGGGCAATGAGTGGCTGCAGGAAGAAAAAGAAAAGTGAAAAGCGGGAAGAGCGACGGAAGCAGGTGCGAATCTTGTGACACAGTGTCCAATGCTATCTGGTATAATTGAATTATTACTGACGCCATTTACCTATTTATATATCTCTGTTGCTGGCAACCTCACACAGTGAAATCATGACTGTCCATCTCTTGCACATTGCACATTCTTGGTGTGGGTGCGGTTAAATTAAAACTAAGGCTTTTACAGTGTACCATGCCCTTTCTCTCTCGTTTTCCCAGGTGAGGGCCAGCGCGATAGCCCAGGATGCCGATCAGAATTATGACTACGCATCCAACAGCGTTATCCTACATCTGGACGTCGGGGATGAAGTGTGCGTGCAGCTTGATGGGGGCAAAGTTCACGGCGGAAATACCAACAAATACAGCACGTTCTCTGGCTTTCTCATCTACCCCGACTGACATTCAGTGCATTCACACCTCACTCATTCATTCCCTCTCTCTCGCACGCACGCACGCACGCACGCACGCACGCACGCACGCACGCACACACACACACACACACACCTTGTGTGTTTTCCTGAGGGAGAAAAATGTACTTTACTTTTTGCATAATGATGTTAAATGCAAACTTTCAGTGCTACTATCTATCTGTTCAGTAGATGACACATGTAAGTAATATTACAAACAACTGAAGAGAGAATTTGTTAAAAAGTATTATTGTACATAATATTCCTTGTGATACAATTTGTATCATGCACAGTACGTCTAAGCATGGCTAATGTACCCAATTAATTACTCTTTCACACATGCGCACGCACACAACACACACGTGCACACTCACTCACGCACGCACGCACGCACGCACGCACGCACACACACACACACACACACACACACACACACACACACACACACACACACACACACACACACACACACACACACACACACACACACACACACACACACACACACACACACACACACACACACGCTAATTGACATTCCCCATCAGTTTTTACATTGACATTTTTGGCCACCAGTGTGGAATGAAGTAAAATGATCTCAGAATGTGGACTGTAAAATGAAGTACAGTACAGTAAAGTACAGTATGTGTATTTGCCCACAGCCTTCTGCCTTGCTTGAGATGGATTTTCAATATATGGCTGTAGACAGACACCCAATGAGAAAAGTCATGAATATATTGATCGCAGCTGATACCCAACACCATGAACATAATCCAGTGTGTCTGTGAGCATGTGAAATGTGTTTACTGTATGTGTATGTTTGTGTATGGACATGCGAGGGATTGTGTGTGTGTGTGTGTGTGTGTGTGTGTGTGCGCGTGCGCGTGTGTGTGTGTGTGTGTGTGTGTGTGTGTGTGTGTGTGTGTGTGTGCATGTGTGCATTTTGTGCTTTTATTTTGTGTGTTACTCACATGGTCTCTGATTACAGCTATGATGGTGTAACGTGCCAAAAATATCAAACATTGTATGGCCCGGGATAAATCAGGCTTAAAGGAGAGGTGTTGGTATTATTGGTTAACAGTCATTTAACACACTCATTGAATATACATGCAGGTCAAAGTTTGAGATGGTCCCTGAGCCACAGATGATATGACATCCACTTCCAGTTAATGAGCAGGCACATCCTCGTTTGCAAGCTCAGTTTCTATTTGTGGCTACACACATATTCACAACAAATAAATGTAGAACCATTGTAAAGATGAATATCATATTGTTTCTTAGTATACCCATTTATTTTCTTTTAATGTTATTTACACTTTAATTTAGAACCAAAGGCAAATATACCCACTTAAAATGTTTTTGAAATTGTTTTTTTTATGTTGTGTCATATGTTTCCTTTACTGGAGATTTGTTTCATGTCAATATACAGTATATGACTGTACTCCTACATCAATATACAGTATATGGCAACATACTGTAGTATACATGACATGACATGACTTAAGCCTAATCTATACTAATGCAATGTGTCACAGTAACATATCAGTTGATTTTTGGTGAGCAAGACCATTGTGTGACAAAGTATAAATTAGGCTTTAAATGGGATCACAATTTAATACTACAAATAGTCTTTCTTAAGCCTTTCAACAAATACAAATTAATGTAATTAATGTAAAGATAGGAGATTTAGCCCAAATGGAGTATACTGGCATTTTTATATGTATTGTAACTGAATGTAGCAAACTATTGTAATTCTAAAGGTGTTCCAATGTATGGATTCAGGTTGAAATGAGTATGTGTTATAAAACCACCTGTGGCAATGATGATAATGGCACATTGCTTTGTAATTGAGATTTTCCTTCACTGCAATATGTCGATGTACCTAAATTATGATAGAGAAATATATACTGTTTATTTGCTTTGACACTATGCTATGCCTGCCCTGGACAGGGGAAATCCCAAACTCTCTCAGAACACACCTACTGTTACCATGACAATGAAATGATAGGCTCAGTGTATCATATTGTCATAATAATAATACTCTGATAATAATACTACTGAATATGCCTAGCGGAAATAGACACAAAAATAAACATGGCAGACCACTGTATGGCTTGTCTCCAGTGGAGCTCCACTATAGAACTTTGGAACTTGACAAAGCCACACCTCCATATCATTATTGTGCAGTAATTCAGTTGACATTTAACACTGCCAGGTGCTCCCTGGCACCGTTATCCTTTGTTTACAACAGTATGGATTGATTGTTGTCATTGTACCTTTGCAAGCTGAGCTGTGTGTATATGTTATATTATATATGATTATCAGCATAGATTTACTCTGCCATAGAAGACCATGAAACACAATAAAAATGTCAGGACTATTACTGTGCCAGTGAGTTTGAGTAACGTTGCTTTCTTTACCACTTGCATTTGCGTCAAACCAAAATCTGATTTAACTACCTGCTGATATCTATGGTGAACAGAACCTGGTTACCATCAGACAGATTAGATATCTCTTGGAAACAAGAAAGCCAAAACTCATATTCTGACATTTGGGAGCTGATCCACTGATATTAATATTCATAATATATCCTATAGCCTACTGTACATATAAACAGGAGGTTGATTTTGTAAATATTGAGGACTCATTCAGATCTGTTAGTAGTGCTAGAAAATAAAGTTCATTAGGGTGTAAGAAGGAAAAAAAGCAAGAATGTAAGCATACATTTAATCAATCAAACATAGCAAACATTGATGCTAAAGCAGCTCCCAAGTGTTAAGCTTGATACTACTGTTGGAAGTTTATAGTTATTGGTATTCTAGCTTCAGGGGAGAGATACTCGTGTTCAGAAACATTGATTCAACTGCCTCTAGGGTCGTATACTGTAGGAATAACATGAATTTAGTTTTAGAGCAGACATCCACTTTAAGACGTGCCACTATTCTGTCCATTCTGCCCTCAGCAAACCCCCAGGTAAAGCGTTGGCTGAACAGAGGTCTCAGCTCGATGAAATAAAAACAAGGAGACAGACCTTTAATTAAATGTGAGAGGTAAGCCTATATTCTGAATATGAAGGTTTATGCTGAATTTGGTGCACATGGGGAGGTCTGGGAGATGTTTAATGGGGGGGGGGGGTTCTTTTAACTTCAGCAGCCTCTCTCTCTCTCTCTCTCTCTCTCTGTGTCCCTGTGCTCACTTCTAGCAGATTCCAGTGTAGAGTTAATTGGACGGGGGAGAGGGCTGGAGAGGGAAGCGTGTAGCCCCATTAGCAATCCCCACATGGAACCCTGAGCTGAGAGGATCACAGACTTACAAATAGAAGGATTAAAATAATCAATAGACTTCACACCTCTCTCTCTCTCTCTCTCTCTCCCTCTAGTAATGAAGATTAACAAGAGGACGATGTTATTGAAAACGTATCTTTGAGGTCTAACTTTGTATGCATTGAAGAAATTAAATTAATTGAAAATAGTACCACAGACGAATAACAGTCTAAGTCCACACTATTGATCCATAATATATAAATGATAGATAAGGGTTCAGGACAACGAGGCCTTTTCGTGGAGGGGTCAGTCTGAAATTTGGACTTAGACTGTTTAGCTTATAGGAAAATACATCATAGAAGTGTCTATTTGTAAGTCTCTAAATGTTTTGATGAATTGAACATGGTGGACCCTCTTGTAAACAAGTGTAATGCTTAATTGGGTCGTCCACTCACAGTTAGTGTTTGTATTGAGTTTGTGCTTGAAATGTACTGTAATTCTGCAAACTGTGAATAAATATTTCAATCAATCAATCAATCAAAAGGTGTCCATCTACTCAGTCATTTAAAAAAAAGGTTTTTAGAATTAGACAAGCCAAGGCAACAGTAGTGGATATGCTCCCTTTTTTTTTTAAACATTTGGAATTTAGCTTTTGATGAACTTTTGATGTGGCCCCTTACCCCAATGTTACTAAAAAACATTATTATTACAGAATAGTCAATTTTTATATCTTGTAATGACATTGTTTGCACAACTACGCCACCTCGCGTGCATTCACTGTTATTACAGCAGCCTTTGAGAGGTCGCAGTAGCGTTTCTTCGTCGCTGCGCGGCAGTCGACGTCGGCAAGTTGTCTGCAGGCAAAGATGGCGGTGCGGAAGAAAGACGGCGGCCCGAATGTAAAATATTTTGAAGCGTCTGACACCGTTTCGCAGTTCGATAATGTCCGCGTGTGGCTGGGAAAGAATTACAAAAAGGTACCGATTCGTTTGACTCTTTACCGTTGCGTTTCACGCACTGTATGATTTTACAATGAGCTGTGCGGTTCTCCATGTCTTCCTTCGGCGAAAAGGAGTGACAAAGAGAGAGGAGGGAGGGTGTGAGATGATGATGGGTTGCAGAATGTCCAGCTGTTTTAATCCACATGAGCCGGAATACAAAAGGATGCTGAGGCGACGACGTCCTCCGTAGATGCATGCGTCAATGAGATTGTCGCTATGCACGTTTATGTATGATCTAACGCAAATCTAGGACATATTTTATCCGGGAATATGTATTTATGGCAAAAAAGGGGGGTACATAATAGCCTGCCTGCCTGCTGCTAGCTAGCCAGACAGCTAGCAGTAATTTGAGTGTACAGTTAATAGTGGCTGCTGCTGCTGGCTGGCCCCGGTGCCCAAATCCAGATGTTGCCTTTTCTGTGGCGCGCTTATCTGTCTGCAATCATGGCCTGTTACTGGGGGAGACACTGCGAGTGATGCAAAATTGCAAAAACAAGAAGGAAAAAAAAACATTCTTTGTTCATAATTGTTTTATACAGAAAGATCTTACTTAGATGTGAGAGCTTCATATTTTATAGAACCCAAATCAGATCAAATGGTTTTGCGTCATCATGTGTGACCTAACTCACAGTAGCCTATACAGAGGAAAAATTATAACACAGCCGAGGCAGCATTGCTTTTGATTGATTGAATACTGCTAAAATGCTATGCTAAAAATATTAACCCCAATAAAGCACACACACACACACACACACACACACACACACACACACACACACACACACACACGCACACACACATATACATGTATATATTGTCACACAAGTAGTGAAAATAGCAGGCTCAGCTCAGCGTTACTCAGCTATTACGTTGCTATTACTTTATTTTTAATTTTCATAATAATCACAAAGCACAGTCTTTCGGACACAGGGGTCATCAATATGTCTACACGGCCGAGGCAAGACTTGGCCTGGTCTGTGGCAAATGTTGTCTTAATTTGATCATAACAATTACTGAATGTCAGTCTCCAGGTTTTCTTCAGAATAATGTAGTACAACACTATGTATGGCACATTATGAGTCCACTGGTATGTCTGGTAGATACTATATACTATTTGAACAACAAGTCTCTGTCTGTCCAGCCTGTTAATGTCTCCTTGTCCTCTGGCTTCCACAGTACATCCAGGCAGAGCCCCCCACCAACAAGTCTCTGTCCAGCCTGGTTGTCCAACTGCTTCAGTTCCAGGAGGAGGTGTTTGGACGCCATGTCAGCAACCCACCCCTCACTAAGCTACCAGTAGGTCTCATTCATTCATTCGTCCCACGTATTTTCACGCACGCACGCACGCACTCACGCAGGCACACATGCACATAAACAAACACACACACACACACACACACACTCTTTAACTACGTGACTCACCACTTTTTTCTTCATTATTTTGTGTCCACAGATGAAATGTTTTCTGGACTTTAAATCTGGAGGGGCTCTCTGCCACATATTGGCTGCCGCCTACAAGTTCAAGAGCGACCAGGGATGGTAAGAGTTTCATTCTAGCTCGCCTAATGTTAGAAATGCATATGATCCCATCTTCGTTGAAGTGGGGAGAGACACATTTAATATTATGTCTAGATCAGGGGTCTCCAACTTTATTAAGAGAGCTATTTTGAGGGGGAAAATATGGCAGCGACTTGTTTGATATAAAACAATTCAATCAGTTACACAATAACACATACAATATATTACTGCCTACTTCATTGCCATACAAGTGTATGTTTGTGCGACATTCTTATGAATAAAATCGTATTCGTGCTAGTCTGCCTCACAGACATTGCAACATTCCTACCAAATACTCTTACAAGCTGGTTTTGTTGGGAAAACAAAATAAATAGAAAATTAAAAACACCACGTTTTCTTACTGTCCGCTATGCTGGCTCCACATATCAAGCTACCACTTTTCTCTTCACGTTTGTGAAGAAAAGGTGTTTTCTTCTTGGAACTGGTATTATCCACCATGACTGAACACTTACTGCTAAAATTTAGCAGATACAGTACAGCTGCTAAATCTCTATTTAGCAGATACAGTACAGCTGCTAAATCTCTATTTAGCAGCTAAATAGAGAGTACAGTGTGTGCTAACTAGAGAGAGTGCACAATGTGTGATGCTAACTAGAGAGGTCAAGGTCAAGTTTATTTGTTTGCCCCAAACTGGGAAATTCATTTTACAGCAGATAAAAAACCCCTCTAAAAACACAGTAAAACATACATAAACAAGAACAGACATACGAGACTGCATAATTCACGCTTACTAGAAAGTGCACAATGCATGCAGAAATGTATTTCTGTGAGCATTCTTTGTCAAGCCAGTTAGTAACTTGATTTGCCTGTCTTCATCATGACCTATGTGTTGGAGACCACTGATCTAGCTGGGTGTTTGACTATACAGTATCAAGTATACAGTATTGCTGTTTCATGTGTAACTCCAGTCTAATTTCCTGGTAGGCGCAGGTTTGACTTCCAGAATCCGTCGAGGATGGACCGTAATGTGGAGATGTTCATGACCATAGAGAAGTCTCTAGTGCAGGTAAGTCTCCTTTCTTGTGGAACATCACTTCTTTACACTACAATTTTGAAACTGTGTTAAAATGTGAATGATTCTCTCACTCTTACTGTTTTTAGGTGTATTGTTTATGTAGGGTTTTTTACATAGTTGACTGAGTGTCAGTGATCAGTGTTGATTCCATCGACTATGATGAAAGCAACGAATTGTGAGCTTGTAGTCGTACAGTAGATAGGCGATTTTCGACAGCAGTATAAATCAGGCATTATGACGCCCATCAAGGCCCGCCAAGATACATTTCAGTCAACTAAATCAATTGTAGATTTAGTCGACTAAAATCACATGATATTTAGTTGACTAAAAGTAGACTAAAACATTTTAGATGACTAAAATGACTACAACTAATTCTAAATGACATTTTATTCAAAAGATTTTACTAAAACGAAATCAAAATTTGCTGTCAAAATCAACAGTAGATCTGCTGATATGAAAACTGCTAGAGTCTCACAGAAAGTCATCATCCAATCATGTGACCTACTACAGTAACCAGTAATCCTGCACTGCGGGCCTCCATCACTTAACAGTGATTTGACAAAGCAATTTTCAAATGGAAGCCTTTTCATAAGCAGCCAAAAAACAACATCTAGCAGAGACCAAATTTATATTCCACTGCAGATTCTGCCAAGAGTCATTAGTCACTCCAATAGAAGACATGCTAGTGTTTTCTCTCTCCTTTTTTAATCTCCTGTGTACACACTATACACACAGCATAATTATTTTTATAATTAATTCTTCTTCTCTCGTTTTCTGTGTTTCTCCACCACCAGAACAACTGTTTGACTCGACCCGTCATCTGCCTGGGTTCAGACATAGAGCCCAAGCTACTGGGCAAACTGAAGGACATCATTAAGAGACATCAGGTAGGAGTTTTATTCCTTCTTTCTTGTTTCACAGAGGATCCCAGATTAAAAAGTAACTTTTCATAACAAGTGGCGATATCCAATCATTAAAATGACATTCATGAATGTAGGCTCGACCAGTTGATCTATTAGACCAGTGGTTTTCAAACGTACTTGTATTGTGTCCAATTCAATAATTACAATTTAGGCAGCCGCATTTAGCAGAGTGACTTACAGTAAGCAAGAACAGGACAAGGTAATACATCAAATGCATACAAATAGTAATCTAGGATCATGAGTAAACCAGGAAGCTATCATCAGTCTATCAGTAAAATCAGTTACGGTTTGAGAACCACTGTATTAAACCGTTCCATTTGGCTTTCACCTTGCCTTTCCATTATTTGTGACTTGACTTTTCTGTTGCAGGGTTCAGTGACTGAGGACAAGACTACCAGCTCCCATGTGGTGGTTCCTATTCCTACCAGTCTGGAGGAAGGTGAGGCTAACTTGAGGAATTGCCTTAATTATTTTTTCACTGGAGATTTGATTGTGAATTATGTTGCATTAGTAACTGTCCAGCTTTGAGATAATATTCTCTTCTGTCCTGCTTCAGAAGAGTGGGTGCGTCCTGTGATGAAGAGAGACAAGCAGGTGCTGCTCCATTGGGGCTATTATCCAGACAGGTGGGTTCTGAGTATGGATAATAAACGGAGTAGAAGGCGTAAACATGTTTCGACCAGCAACTGGTCTTCATCAGGGCAAGTATGAAGTCCTGAGAGGAGCCCTGATCGCTCCTCTTTTACTAGGTAATCAAACTAAACGATGTAATCTATAATAAAACATAATCAGTAGTAATTAGCAATTGATCCCAGTTTTGGTCATGTCATTGTAGGCGAAAAGTTGGAAATTATTTAAAAGAAATTGAGAAAAAGCACAGAACACCAGCACATTATACATGAACACCACATCCCATAATAACTTGAGTGACAGTTGCTGTCTCCTTTTTTAATTGTACAAACCAAAATGTGTCAAATGCTTTGCTGTGTTGTTCAGCTGCTATGGCAGTATGGCATCTTTTCTATACATTGAAGCTGCATATTTTGTTCCTGTGATATTGCAGCAAGCCCACACTTGTTTTCTATTATCTATGTATTAAGCACTGTAACAGAGCTTCATCGCACGCACGCATACGCGCACACACGCACGCACGCACGCACGCACGCACACACGCACGCACACACGCACGCACACACATACATGTAATTTACTGTACAACAGTATTTGCACTGTATCCTACTGTAGTATGTCCTTTGGGGTGGCAGTGGCAGTGCCTATCGAAAGGTTCCCTGTTCATTCCCCGGCTCCCCTTGGCTTACTGCCGAAGTGTCCTTGAGCAAGACATTTAACCCCTAACTGCTCCCGGTGAGCAGGTTTGTGCCTTGCACGCTCTGCCGTCGGTGTGAATGGGTGAATATAAACCACGTTGTAGAGCTCTTTGGCTGAAGGTGCTATATAAATGCACCATTTACAATCTGTATTTGTCCTTCATGACCTTTCTTCCCCCACACTTGTTTCCTCTGTCTCATCTGACCCTCATCTGACCTCTGACCTGGTTCCTCTGTTTGTTCAGTTATGACACGTGGATCTCGGCCAGTGAGGTGGAGGCTGCAGTGGAGGACGCTCCCAGCGCAGAAAAACCCAGGAAGGTCAGCATCATCATCACAGCTCATCCCCCGCCGCACATATCTTTGTGCCTTTTGTATGTTGTTGTTTTATAGACCGGTGGTTCGCAAACCTTTTTTTAAATTTCAAGGACCACTAACGGTCCATTTGGGTCCATGTGTACACTGTCAGAGTTACAGACCTGTACGGTTCCATTTGGCAGAAGGAGCGAGTGCATTCTCCGGTGTGTGTGTAAGGTGATACTCCACTGCCGCTCTGTTCCACGGGAGTGTCCATCCGTTCGGCGGCCAACGCCGCAACTGCCGATAACAGCTGTGGCTCCCGACATGCTTTGCCAGTTAAAAATCACCCGTGTCTTCCCTGTGAATTTAGGGTTCGGGTTTGGGGTAGGGTGTCAGCGTCGCTGGTTAAAAATCATCCGTGTCTTCCCTGTGAGGTTTGGGGTAGGGTGTCAGCGTTGCTGGTTAAAAATCCCTCGTGTCTTCCCTGTGAGGTTTGGGGTAGGGTGTCAGTGTTGCTGATTAAAACTCACCTGTGGCTCCTGACATGTGCTGCCAGGATGACATGCGCACCCTGGATTAATCGGAGAGTCCGATCGAGGTCATATCATAACTAGTCAGATCTGGCCCAGAATAAGCTATATTATTTCAACTGGTGAAGACGTCCTGGAAATGATGTAAAGATCATCCCCATATGGGCTGTGATCTGCCTAGTCCTGAACGTCACCGGAGGACGTCATCATAACGTTATCATGACGCCATTTGGCTTGCTGGGTAGGGTGTCGGACTGCTGCCGCTGGTGGTGGAAAAAATGCACTCACTCTCTCTCCTGCCGCGGCTACTATCGACAGTTGGCGCCTGGGCTGGTGCCGGAAAATGCACTCGCTCTCTCCTATTTGGAACCCCTAGGTTCCCCGGGCCCCACTTTGAGAACCACTGTTGTAGTATACATACTGTAGATAAGCACTACATTTTTATATTACTCCATTCAAATATGAAGTACAATTGCAAATTGCCAGCTTGACTACCAGAACTTACACTGGGATGTCACTGCTGTGAATTATAGTTCCAGTCTTTGAATACTGATAGTATCTCTATATGGACAGTAGTACACGCTGTTCTGTTGCTTTATTTTTAATAGTTTTACTATTGTATTATATTTATTTTAAGCTCTAGTTTCTAGACAATCTAATTACGTTAACTATTTTATTTCCATATTGGCTGTGTCCTAACTCTCCTGTTTGTTCCCTAGTATTACCTTATTTCCTCTCTTGGTTAGATCTTAATCAGGTTTATTTCATGGTGTCCTATTTGTAGATGTATTTTTATCTGTCTTGCATGTCGTTTGATTTTAGGCTGTTCTTTGTAAAGCAACTTTGTAACCTTGTTTTGAAAAACATGCAACAAACTAATCTAATGTATTATAAAGATAATCGATTTTGTTGAATAAAACGTTTGTTTCAAAACGTTATCCCTAAAAAAGATGAAAATATCAGCTCTACAAGCTCACAACACATTGCAGCGTGATGTGTTCCATTTGATAAAACTGATTTATAAAATAATTTAAAAAAACGTCTTGATTATTTGATTACCGGTAATCAAAAACATAATTGATTGAATAATAGCTAAGAAACAATCTATATGCAGCCCTAATGTAAACGGCTTCTCAGCTCAGTTTGTGACTTGAATGAAATGTCACTGAAATGCTGGTTAGAGAATCTATGAGTTCACGTGTGTGACTGACAATAACTTCCATGTCTTCTGCTGTTGCTGTCCGCCACAGGTCCACGCCAAGTGGATCCTAGACCTGGACCAGTACAACGAGTGGATGAACGAGGAGGACTACGAGGTGGGAGAGGCGGGCCCCAAGAGGAAGAGGATCTCGGCCAAGACCCTGACGGACGAGGTGACCACGCCGGACGAGCGGCGCGACAAGAAGCCCGGCAGCGCCAAGAAGAGGAAGCGGTCCCCGTCGCCGTCCCCAACGCCTCCCCCGCAGGAGAGCAAGAAGAAGAACACCAAGAAAGGGTGTGTGAACTTTGTGTGTCGTCAGTGGTGCATCTGTACGACGACAATGTTCCCGTCTAGAACCCTGTGTTGCTGTCACAGCTAAACCACTAGTGTCAGAGTCTGTGCATCAGTGGTTCTCAAACATTTTCATGTCAAGGACACCTAAATGGATGTGCATTTGTGCAGCAAAACACCATTTGAAAAGATTTGGTGCCAGAGTCCAGGGACCCCATAAGAGAAGATTTGTCTACTCGACATATGGCAATTGCTCACATCACGATGTGATGCGTCATGAGCGAGTAGATCGTCTATTTTTGAATAGACGAAAGATCAAATGGGCTTAAAGGAATAGTTCACCCCCAAAATGACTTATTTTCCTATTACTCACCCCATGGAGGCTTGAATTCATGGATATTATTTTTTGTTTTTGTCACATTCCTAAGCCAATAGTGGTTACCTTTGGAGACACAAAGGAGACTCTTTGTGTCTCCATAGGGAACCACTATCCCTTTAAATGCCAAGGACCTCTGGGGGATCCATGGACCCCTCCTTTGAAGAACCAGTGTTGTACATAACTTACCTTTTATCTGTTGGACGACAGGCCGACCACTCCATACACCAAGTCCAAACGTGGTCAGAGAGAGGAGGAGCAAGAGGACCTCACTAAGGACCTGGACGAAGCTTCTCCTGTACCTGCAACAGAGGAGGGCAACCCAGCTAAGACAAGTAAACACTAGCACTGTGTTGTTGTATGTAACAGAGGAGGGCAACCCAGCTAAGACAAGTAAACACTAGCACTGTGTTGTTGTATGTAACAGAGGAGGGCAACCCCGCTAATACAAGTAAACAGCACTGTGTTGTATGTAACAGAGGAGGAAAACCCCGCTAATACAAGTAAACAGCACTGTGTTGTATGTAACAGAGGAGGGCAACCCCGCTAATACAAGTAAACAGCACTGTGTTGTATGTAACAGAGGAGAGCAACCCCGCTAATACAAGTAAACAGCACTGTGTTGTATGTAAACAGAGGAGGGCAACCCCGCTAATACAAGTAAACAGCACTGTGTTGTATGTAACAGAGGAGGGCAACCCCACTAATACAAGTAAACAGCACTATGTTGTTGTATGTAACAGAGGAGGGCAACCCCACTAATACAAGTAAACAGCACTGTGTTGTATGTAACAGAGGAGGGCAACCCCGCTAATACAAGTAAACAGCACTGTGTTGTATGTAACAGAGGAGGGCAACCCCACTAATACAAGTAAACAGCACTGTGTTGTATGTAACAGAGGAGGGCAACCCCACTAATACAAGTAAACAGCACTGTGTTGTATGTAACAGAGGAGAGCAACCCCGCTAATACAAGTAAACAGCACTGTGTTGTATGTAACAGAGGAGGGCAACCACGCTAATACAAGTAAACAGCACTGTGTTGTATGTAACAGAGGAGGGCAACCACGCTAATACAAGTAAACAGCACTGTGTTGTTGTATGTAACAGAGGAGGGCAACCCCGCTAATACAAGTAAACGGCACTGTGTTGTATGTAACAGAGGAGGGCAACCCCGCTAATACAAGTAAACAGCACTGTGTTGTATGTAACAGAGGAGGGCAACCACGCTAATACAAGTAAACAGCACTGTGTTGTATGTAACAGAGGAGGGCAACCACGCTAATACAAGTAAACAGCACTGTGTTTTGTGTTGTATATGTACAGGGTTCCCATTCCCACTGTCATGGAATTCCTGGAGATATTATGAATAATAAAAATAATAATAATAAAAAAAATCCAGGCCTGGAAAAGGTTTGGAATTAATCAAATGTTTTGGAATATAATTTACAGTTTTTTGGCCATTGATTTTTTTTTTAACAAACCAAAAAACATGTCTTAGCATTAGGTGAAATGCCTAATGTATACAGGACGTCACGTGACAAAAATAATAGATCTACAACATACATCGATATGTTGCACCGTGATGTTGTTAGCTTGTAGATCTGTTCTGTTTGTCACTTGACAGCTTAGCTCGAGTCTGTCTCGATGCATTGTGTAAGCCTCATTATTGCAACATATGATATATGTGCTATAGGCCTGGAAATGGGGTAAAATATATTGGAAAAGTTTTGAAAATGCATTGTTAAGAATGTGTGGGAACCCTCTGTAGACCCTCATCCATAACAAATACAGTTTACAACTGTAGGCTTTTAGAAGACGCTTTTACTTACAAGTGCGAGTAGGGCGGCAACAACAGTTACTCAAACAAATCGATTTATGGTAGGTTATAAAATATAATCGATATTCGATTATTTTGAAAATAAGATACAAGCTAAACAATGAACCCAGCTCTGTCGAAACAACGCATGCACAATAACTTTAATATAACAAGAACACCCATTACTAAAAAAAAGAGATTAGCGTGAAAGGGAATGTAATGCTTTTTCTTTATCTTCATAGATAACACTAAGAGAGACTCTGACTCCACCCCAGTAAAAGGAGGAACAGACATGGGTGAGTTCCTTAATCTGATTACTTTACTTTTCATTCAGAGTTAAACTGCTCAGTTTAACTGCTATTATTAGATCATAGTAGAATTGAACCATTCATTATTAGATCATAGTATAGTTAAACCAGGTTTCATGTACCCATGTGTTTTTCTGACTTGTGTAGATGAGCAAGAAGATGAGTCTATGGAGACGGCAGGAAAGGTAAGCTCAAAGTGGAAAGTAAAAGTTGTAAAAGTGATGCTTTTGAATCTTGCAGAAGTCTGAAGCCTGATTCATACTTTGTCGCAAGACAGCATCACCGGCCGACAATAGGCAAGCACGTGGGCTGATAGGTCGCCTATTGTCAGTGGGCGACCCCTTTGTGTGACAGTGACAGAGCATACATTTGGTATGACTCTGCTTCTGAACTTCTGTACCGACAGGAGGAGGAAGAAGGCTCTCCAAGTGTTAAGGGTGAGCCAGTGAAAGGCTCAGACCTCCATGAGGACAATGTCACTGAACAGACCCATCACATCATCATCCCCAGCTATGCTGCGTGGTTCGACTATAACAGGTAATAAAGCTCTGTCACCCGCACGGATAATATGGAGTTGCAAAGCTACAAATCAATTGATCGGGTGTACAGACTTGTGATGTAAAGTTTTGTCTTCCCTCAGTGTTCATGCAATCGAGCGCAGAGCACTCCCTGAGTTCTTTAATGGCAAGAACAAATCCAAAACTCCGGAGATGTGAGTATTCTTTAGGACAATTGCTATTATCATTTTGTATCACTTCTCTTTGACATATTTTTAACAACTAAAAATCTTGTCTCCAATCTTTAGTCTTTTTCCTAAATTAGTGGCTTACTTTGTCATTATGACGAAGTGTTGAGCAAAAGTAATAAAGAAAATATAGCTGCAAGCCAAGCACGAAGGCAATAAGCAATAAGAACAATATACACAATAAGCCATAGAAACATGGAAGACTGAACTTGAGAAAAAGAAGACCATGTAATTGTGACAGGGTCGGTTTTAATTATGGGGGGGGGGGGGCTCTTGCCTTTGTGTTCCAAAGGCAAGAGCTATACCGACTGAGCTATCCGGACACAATCAGTTGTTGTATTGTTAACAGCAAAATCATTCAGTGTTTTTGATGACAATTATGTGTCTCCCGTTTGTTTTTACATGTCATTATCCATTACTATAGTGTGTTTGCTGTTCATGTTTTCATGTACAAACTTCTCTTCAACTGGGATTTCAGATAATGGTCCATAGATTGTGTGTAGAACGTTTCATGCAAATTGCAGGCAGAAAATCAGGTATAAGCATACTGGTCAAAGTGACAGATGTGTTCCCCATGAGTCAAGGAACATGTGGAAACAAGTGCCATGACTTTTGGCTAAACGAGGCATGAGTTATGCCTGTTCAAAGGTTTCATTTTAAAAAGAAATGCTATAGTGACCTCCTTTGGCCAACTGGTTTCAGTGCTATTTGGCATGACCCTCTACTATACTGTAAACTAAAGTTTCATAGTTTTGCATTTTCCATTAAGTGCTATAGTGCCACCGCTTGGGCAATTGTCATGGGCTTCGCGAAAACCGACTGCACGGTTCCACCAAAACTGCTATTTTTGGTGGGAGAAGGAGAAGAAGAAAAAAACAGTCATAAATAATAAGGGACCAAGTCGGGACTGCTTGGTCCCTTAAATAGCCGATCTACACGTTCACAGTGCATCACGATGCTATGTTTCATGAACAGCTATTGTCGGTATGAAACTTATTCGCCAATAATGCCCAGGCCAGAACAGAGACACCACTTTGAAAGTGGTGAAGTCTGTCTGTGGGGTTCTATAAATATTGAACCAATGGAAAGTATTAACAAGAGCTTGTGAGTTGTGACTAAATAACTACTTTAGGTCCACTGGAACACAGGTTCTTATTTCCATTCCATGAAAAGCGTTTAACATATAGGGTTTCCCACCCGACAGTGACGATATTTATCTAATCACAGAGATTCAGTTTTGTGGGGTAAATCCTGCTGTGGACATCTTGTCAATCATTTCTGTGTTTTGACAGTTACCTAGCCTACAGGAACTTCATGATTGACACCTACCGGCTGAACCCCCAGGAGTATCTGACCTCCACTGCATGCCGCAGGAATCTGGCAGGAGATGTGTGTGCCATCATGAGGTCAGTGGAATATCTGAACGGGAAGTGTAATATAATAATTACAATAAACAGAAATGCTGTTAAAACCCATGCATAGTCAGGTATAACAGTCAGAACCATAAAATTGTATGTCGTCGTAAGGTCCTGTACTTAGTCAGTAATTCTTTATACTGTATTGACACTGGGTGAAAAAAATGGCAAAAACTGTATTGCAGACCAAAAGGAAAACACAAAGCTGTTGCTTTTGAAATTAAATTGCAATATCTTTATCTGACTTAAACTGGATCAAACAAAAATAATAATTCAATTCAAATGAACAATCAAGATTTCCAAATACAAATGTTAATGTTAATGTTAATGTTAATGTTAATGTTAATGTTAATGTTAATTGGTACCGAGCTTACCGTCAGAAATGTTTGACCAAACTTCCTTTCTTCCCCTTCACAAAGTTCTTCGGTCAAACTACTCAGTGGTCTAACAAGTTCTGATTCTGGTTTAGTATTGGCCTTAAAAGAGTCTCTTTGACAAACAAACACCACCAAACACTCTTTATGATACCTAAAATGGAAACCCTGGCCGCCTCACTTCCTGTACTTTTATAGATATTCCTGGTACCACACTTCCTGGAACTATTGCTAACATGATTTTCCCCACAGCTCCCCCTATGATCAAACCTTGTCAATTTACAATTTAGGCATTTAGCAGACTCTCTTAATCCAGAGCGATTTACAATAAGCAATAACAAAAAAGCATGGCATACAACACATACATAAAAAGTAGTTATCATGAAACATGGGTAAGTGAAGAGCGTAACAGTGGAGTATCTATAATGAAACTATATATATAAACTATGCATACTATACTATATTATACTATACATATGTACTATAAAGTGCTATGACTACATAAAATGCAATTCTAGTGCTGTCTACGTAACATGCTATAAGTCTGTATAAAATGCTATCTAAGTCTACATAAAGTGCTATCTAAGGGGCTAGGGCAAGTCCTACGGGCCATGATGGAGTCTGAAAAGATGGGTTTTCAGACTACGGCGGAAGATTGGGAGTGAGGCTGCAGTTCTGACTGCAATGGGAAGTGCATTCCATAGTTTTGGAGCCAGAAGGGAGAAGAGTTTGCGACGTGTGGAGCGTTGTCCCGGCGTTTTTAGTGAAGGTACTTCCAGCTCCCCTGCGTTGGCTGTTCTGAGTGTGCGGGAGGGTTTGTAGGGTTCGATCATACTTGTGAGATATGGGGAAGCCATGCCTTTGGTTGCTTTGAATGCCAGCATCAGAGTTTTGTATTCTGTGCCGGCAGCGACCGGGAGACAATGGAGGAAGCGGAGAAGGGGGGAGACGTGTGTGGGTGGCTGGTTGAAGACCAAGCGAGCTGCGGCATTTTGGATCAGTTGGAGAGGCTTAAGTGCACATGCCAGTAGGCCAGTAAGGAGGGAGTTACAATTGTCAAGTTTTGACAAGACTGTTGTCTGGATTAGGAGCTGGGCTGACTCCTGGGTGAAGAACGGTCTAATTCGTCGTATGTTATAGAGTGTAAACCTACAGTATCGAGTGTCAGTTGTGATGTGTGTTTTGAACGAGAGCTGACTGTCCAGGACAACACCAAGGTTCCTGTCGGGACAGACGTTACTAGGGCGTTGTCTACGGAGATAGTTAGCTCCCGCATAGCGCAGGATTTAGCTGGGAAGAAGAGAAGCATAGTCTTGTCTGGGTTCAGCTTGAGGTGGTTGGAAGACATCCACTGTGAGATGTCAGCCAGGCATGCAGTGATGCGCTCTTCCACCCAGGTGGCAGAGGGGGGGAAGGATAGAAACAGTTGTGGGTCATCGGCATAGCAGTGATAGGATATATTGTGAGCAGAGATGATAGTGCAGAAGGGATTTAGTGTATAGTGAGAAAAGGAGGGGACCAAGTACAGATCCCTGTGGGACCCCAGTTTGGAGGGTATGGGGGATGATAGCAAAACTTTCCAAGAAACCTGGTAGGTCCGGTCCGAGAGGTAGGAGGAGAACCACTGCAGTGCCGTCCCGCCGATGCCTAGATCAGCTAGGGTGTCTAGGAGCAGCTGGTGGTTCACTGTGTCAAATGCTGCTGATAGGTCTAGAAGAATCAGGACGGCAGAGTGGGAGGCAGCCTGGGCAGCATGTAGTGCTTCTGTGACTGCGAGGAGTACAGTTTCCGTGAAGTGGGCCTTCTTGAATCCTGACTGGTTGGGATCCAGCAGGTAGTTCTGTGAGAGATGGAGAGAGAGCTGGTTAGAGACAACACATTCAAGGGTTTTTGAGAGAAAGGAAAGGAGTGATACCGGTCTGTAGTTCTTGACATCTGAGGGGTCAAGAGTTGGCTTCTTGAGGAGTGGCGATACCCTGGCTGACTTGAAGGCCGATGGGACCCAGCCTGAGGTTATTGAGGTGTTGATGATGGGGGTGATGAAGGGGAGGAGATCAGGTGCGATGGTCTGGAAGATTGGAGACGGGACGGGGTCGAGAGGACAGGTGGTGTCAACAGTAAATTAATGACCATGGTTTAACTACACAAAACAAAACATATTATTTATGGACATGCAACCCTAATGTCCAATTACAAATTAATTTGTTAGCAGGTGTATGCATGTGTGCTCCTCTTCAGTCTATAGGGCATGGGCGTGTTATGGCTTCCACCAATGTTACCTTACCTGTGACTGATTGGCTCCCTGTCAGGCATAGTTTTACTGAGGTTAGAGTTAAGGTTAAGTGATATCCATTAAGCACGAGGCATGGGCTTCTCAGGTCACCCTCCTACTAATTTTTCTTTTACTGATCCCCTCCCTCTATTTTTACCTGCAGGGTCCATGCCTTCTTGGAGCAATGGGGCCTCATCAACTACCAGGTGGACTCTGAGAGCAGGCCCACGCCCATGGGTCCTCCACCTACCTCTCACTTCCACGTCTTAGCAGACACTCCATCCAGCCTGGTGCCCCTGCAGCCCAAGGCTTCCCAGGTAGGTACACACTCACATGCACGTACAGCACACACATGCACACACACACACACACACACCCACTACGCTCGTTCTGATTGGTGATTTAATTAGATTGAATTAGATTGAAGGGAAAATCGGTTGTTTGAATAGAGGAGGCATTGATATTAAATAGATCGCTTTAATGTTTCACCTTTGGCATCTGAGTAAAACCCGTAATATTCCCAAATACCAGAAGTTATTTCTTTGATACTTTTCACCATCCGTGCTGTAATGTAACTTCCCCGTAAAAGACGACAGAGACGTATTCAATCCAATAATTTTAAACTCTCTCAATAGCAAGCTAATTTCAAATTTCAAATACATCTTTCCATCTCTCCCGTAAGTCCTCTAACCTTGTGCATGGTAAATCTTTACCATACATGGAATGATGTTTCAAATGTTTCATTGTGTTTTTCATTTGAAAATCAGTATTTTGTGTGACACTGTTGTGGCTAGACCATAGTATTTTTGATCTGTCCTTTCCCCCCCTCTTTATTTCCCCCGTAGACCCCTGCTCCCCAGCAGATGCTGTCCTTCCCAGATAAGGTGAAGGAGAAACCGGTAGACCTGCAGAACTTTGGCCTGCGGACGGACATGTACAGCAAGAAAACAACCTCTGCAAAGGTACAAGTCAGAGAAGATGTACACGTGAAGCTCCGACTGCTCTGTTGCACAATGACCTGATTTGTTTTTGTCTTGTCTTCGCATTTTTCTTTTCCAGAGTAAGAACACGGCGAGCTCCATGAGAGAATGGACTGAACAGGAGACACTGTTGCTACTCGAGGCAAGGATTTCCTCATCCTAATATAACACAGGGGGACATTTGTAGTCACATTGTTATGGGTCCATTTATTTTTTGTTTCCTACATTTTGATTTGAATTAATATTATTTAAAAATAATAATAATAATAATAAATAAACATTCTCAAAAAAGCTAAAAACGAATCATGAATTGAAGTAATTTCATGAATAACTAAAAGAAAAATCTAAGAAATTCCATAAATCAGAAAACAAATGTTTAAGCGCTCACAGCGGGGAGAAAAGTTGCTATTTTCATGTTTTTTTTTGCGGCTTTCGCCTTTGTTTTATATTTTTTATGGAGGGACAGACAGTAGGCTGACAGGAAATGGGGAGAGAGATGGGGGGAAGACATGCAGTAAAGGCCGTCGGGATCGGGAGTCGAACCCGCGGCACACTGCCAGACTGGATTACCAGCCAAGGTGCCTGGACCACTGAGCATGGCCCAGGCCTCTAATTTCTCTTTAGGGTCACAGGCTATAATGTTTGGGAACCACTGGCCTAATGTATATCAAATGGGGGTTTGTGGCCTAATGCATATCAAACTGGGGGTCCTTGAAATGAAAAAGGTTGAGAAGCAATCACTTGGCTAAACGATAGGCCCTCCTGTCCCCACGCAGGGCCTGGAGATGTACAAGGATGACTGGAACAAGGTGTCGGAGCACGTGGGGAGTCGCACCCAGGACGAGTGCATCCTCCACTTCCTGCGGTTGCCCATCGAGGACCCCTACCTGGAAGAGACCTCCACCACCCTGGGGCCGCTGGCCTACCAGCCAGTGCCCTTTAGCCAGGCAGGAAACCCCGTGATGAGCACCGTGGCCTTCCTCGCCTCCGTGGTAGACCCACGCGTTGCCTCTGCTGCAGCCAAATCTGCTCTAGGTGAGAAGCTGTTCAGCACTAATCTACCACTTAGATGGGCCGATAATCATTATCATCGTGATAAACACTTGCACTGTGTTATGTATTTCTACCCATGATATCATGTTACATAAAGCATAACCATCACCACCTAGAACATTGACTCCTATTTGCCGCATCGATTGCCGATTGATCCAGAATTCCAAGACAGACTTAAGTGGTTAACAATGTCACACCTCTGTCTCCATCTCAGAGGAGTTTTCACGAATGAAGGAAGAGGTTCCAGCGGCACTGGTGGAGGCTCATGTGCGGAGGGTGGAGGAGGCAGCTAGAGCCAGCGGCAGACAGGACCCACTCTATGGCCTGGAGGGGAGTGGCATCGCAGGTACTGGCCTGGAGGACGGAGACAAACCGGGTAGGACGGACCAACACACACACGAAGGCACGCGCTACGCAGGAGACTAAACAGACTCTGGGGAGAGATGCTTGACTAACTGATTGAGGGACAGACAGGAAGAGATGAAGCCAGAGAGAAAGTGAAATAATGGCTTCTGACTTCTCTTTTCTCTCACCCTGTAGAAGAAAGCAGTGAGGAAAGCAAGAGTGAGAGCCAATCTCAAGAGGAGAAGAGGGAGCCCAAGGTAGGGTTTCTGTTGGTTGGAAACTGTGCTTTCCCGTTGTGGTGGTGATTTGTTTCCATTTCCTCGAGCCTCACTGTGCTCTATCCTGTTCCGTCGGCCCACAGGAGAGCAAAGACGGAGCCATGGAGGAAGAGGAGAAACAGGGAGAGAACGGGAAGAAGGAGGAAGAGAGAGGGAGAGAGGCCGAAGGGGAGAGGGACACCGATAAAACAGACTCGGAGATGGGTGCGTCCATTTTGGGTGCGTCCATTTTGTGCTTGATTTTTCTTTTCTCCTCCAATTTGTGAAAGAACTTTTTGATCTGCTTAGGTGACGGAGAGAAGGAGAAAGATGGAAAGGAGGGAACAGAGGAGGGACAGCGAGAAGGAGACAGCGAGGGAGAAAGGAAGGCTAAAGTGGAGCGTGAAGTGGGAGAGGGGAACCTGGCCACGGCTGCTGCATCTGCCCTGGCTGCTGCTGCTGTGAAAGCTAAGGTACAACGTCCTCATATACACCGATAAATAACAGTGGATCAGGGGTAGAGCGGCCGCTTGGGAACCAGTTAGATCACGGATAATTGCTCCCGATGAGCAGGTTGGTGCCTTGCATTTGTAACGGGTTGTGTCTGTCTGACATGGCCACACAGGACTTGCTCTTACTCTTTACTTTGTAGCTCCTGGTTTGAACACATTGATACATGACACTAGTCAACTCGTCAACAGCACAGCAGCATACAGTACACACATCTGCAGCATGGAATTGATTTCCTCTGCTGAGGCAAACTACAATCATAGGATCATATTTAATTAATTTCTTTCTTCTTCTTTTTCATAGAGCACCTAGCCCATTGAGAGCTATTTTCTTATCTTACAGAACATTTCAAAAATCCACAAATAGATCATAAAACACTATAAGCCTATTATCAGACAATAAAAACCCTCATCCCTTACAAAACACCGGAATTCACAATGCTGGAATTACAACACAAAAATGTTTGCCATTCAACAAAGCCTACCAGGTTTGAAGACATTAATACATGATGATGACACTGCTCATCAACACAACAGTGCATACAGTACACACATCTGTGTAACAAAGAGAGAAAATAATTTATAGAAAGTACAAAATGCACCTACCTGCACAAAAAGGGACACTACATGCAGCTGCGCTTTTCATCCACCAGGTGGCTTTAGTACTCTACAATACATTAAAAGGCAAGCACATTGATTTTGTAGAAATTAATACAAAGATATTTCTAACTCTATTACACATGGTTTCCTGTGTATGAATGGGTGAATGTAATACACAATCTATGTAAAGTGCCTTGGATAAAGGCGCTATATAAATGCACCATTTACCATTCATTTTATTTAACAGACCATCTAGGGCACCTAACACCATTCTGATTGTTCGAGACATGTCACATTAATAAGGGGGTGCACAACATGATATAATGTACTTCTAATTAATGGAACTAGACCTCTGTGATTAGCTACACCTGGTGACAAAAATGCAACTGTAGTTAAAAAGCTTGTCATATCTGTATACTACGTCTATATGTATACTATCTTCTTCATGTTGCCTGTATTATTGTCCACAGCACCTGGCTGCAGTGGAGGAGAGGAAAATCAAATCACTGGTGGCGCTGCTGGTGGAAACCCAGATGAAGAAGTTGGAGATTAAATTACGACACTTTGAAGAACTGGAAACCATCATGGACAGAGAGAGGGAAGCGGTGAGTGTGGCATGTAGTTCTAGCTTGCCGATTATCGTGTGTGTGTTGTAGACGTCTGAAAATCTGTAACTCATGTACAGTTGGAGTCAGTGTTAATTTCGTCAACTAAATCTACGACAAATGTTCGTCGACTACCTGACGGAAACTAATTAAAAATATATTGACAGTTTTGTCAACAAATAAAAACTAGACTAAAATGTTCGGGAGGGACTAGTGGAGATGAGATCCAGTAGAACTAAAACACAAGTAATGTTATGTTTGGTTGTGCTCAGGTGGTGCGCTCTGAAAATATAAATAATAAATAAAAAATACAAGCTCTTTCAGCATTCAACCAAGAGAAAAATCAGCCATTATGACGGCATCAAGGCACTGACAAAATACATTTTTGTCAACAAAATCAACTGTATGTTATTACATTTAGTCTAAAACTAGACTAACACTTAAAGATTTCAGATAAATCTAATTGGAATTTCATTCAAAAGACTATGACTAAACTAAATAAAAGATTTGCTGTCAAAATCAATCACTAGTTGGAGTACCAGAGGCAGCAGCTGCTGGCGGACCGTCAGTCCTTCCACATGGAACAGCTGAAGTACGCCGAGATGAGGGCTCGTCAGCAGCACTTCCAGCAGATCCAGCACCAGCAGCACAGCCAGACGGGGGGGACGGGCGGCCCTCACCCCAACCAGGCTGCCACGGCCACCCCAGCGCCTCCGGGCTTGCCCACTGCCCAGCAGGCTCCCAGCACGCCCACACCGCAGCCTGCCCCCAGCCCCGCGCCGCCTGCCTCCTCTGGTGCGGCTGCCGAGTCCCAACCGTCCTCCGCAGTGTCTCACACTTCACCCCCGTGTCCCCCAGGACAGACCCCTGCCGTTGCTGCCTCCTCCACCACCTCCACCACCTCCACCACCACCACCCACTCCAGCTCCAGCTCCAGCACTACCCCAGCAGCACTCCATGGTGAGGAATGGCACACACACCTACCACAACAATAGCAAAATCAATGCAGTATGTTGCCGTTCTGAAACCTACATTATTACCCTATGTGATGACTCGAGTGTACGGACTGTTTAATAACTTAATTGACTTTATATTAATGTCAACAATTATTTAATGTGTGTGGCTAAATTGGACACCCAACTGCACACTCAATGTAGTCTCGCTTATGGCTCGTACACACTGCACGATATTTGCTCCGATTATGCTGTCGGGGACCATTTTTGGCTCTCGCCGACAAAACTCCCGATCTGACGCAAGATCGGGCTTTGATCGCCAAGGTTTTGCTCGCTGTGTGTGAAAGGCTCTGCGAGAAGATATAGCGCCGATAAAAGTGCTCGCCGACGCCTTCCTGACCGTTTCTGAATATCAAGCTGGTTTGATATTTGGCTCTGTCGCCGAATGGACATCGTACAGTATGAAATGGGTTGCAATCGCGTCCCGAGAAGTCCTGTATTACAGCCAATGAGAGCACAACTTCACAAGACAGCTGCATGTGCTCACTGCTCACAGCCACTATCTGTCTGTCTGTCGACTGTATCAATAGATGATCAGATGATAATATAACCTTTATTCCTTGGGTAAATCCCTGTCCTGTGTCGTACAACATGGTAGCTATTAGCCCAATGTTGCTGTAATAGTCTATAAAACCAACTCATTTCACTTGAATAATGTTGATAAAACCGCATCGGAGGAAACAAAAAGAGAGGCGTCGATCCTGTGTCGGTCTCGCGCTTGTATCACAGCATCCTGCACGTGTATCACAGCATCCTGCACGTGTATCACAGCATCCTGCACGTGTATCACAGCATCCTGCACGTGTATCACAGCATCCTGCACGTGCGTGCGATGTCAAAATGAATTGGAATAAAAAACAAATATAAAAAACAAATGATGTAGCCTACTGTATGTCAGGTCTGGATCGCAGTTGGTGAACTCTTGCAGTGGGTGATGCCTAGTTGGCGACCAATCGTTTAGTGTGAAAGCCACAACGATATAATGACAGTCGATTTAAAAAAAAAGACTCCTGTAGTGTGAAATAAATAACGATCTGATGACTCGCCGACAACTTTAAAACTCCTACAGTGTGTAGGGGCCATTAGCCAGACAACTATTCCACAATCTCAAATGCCATATAGTCTGGAACTGCACCTCTCGAAACCAGAGACAGGAAGCTGTCATCCGTTCACAAAAATATATCTTAAAATATCTTTACATTCAATTATTTTATTTCCTTTTCTGCTAACCAGAAAGCTATACTGTATATGATTTTGATTCTGATAAATTTGCGCGACTGTAAAGACCAAACGGAAGTGGGAAAGAGGGGTCCAGTGTTGCAAATATGCTGCGTTTTGCGTCCCTAGACGCAGAATATTTATAATGAGCACAACCTTGTCCCCTTCCGGGGGTCCCTGCCTGGACGCACTACCGTACTCAGCACTGTACAGTAACAAGAATCCACGTAAAATAATATTCGTGAAAATTTGCGGTAAAAAATAAATAAACGGACCACGGACCATCATTTTGCATGGCCGCATTAGACTTCATCAAAATATGACTCGTAACATTGTTGAAGTGGGACTCATACAATGTCCTTGGGACCCATCTAAAAGACCACCCCTGGGTCCCGGGACCAATTACATTGAAAACCTATTTACATCAATGGAGGTCATATCCGCTTTATCTCTTGATCATTTTCAGAGCTTCCGTGCTCCAGACTGTATGACGGAAGCATTTGTAAAAATGTGTATGTTGTATAAATTAGTCACAAGTATCTCTTTTGACCTTGACCCCTCAGAACCTAGTGCCCCTCTGCCAGGAGGGGACACACTGCACCCCTCAGCGCCAGTGCCCCCTCCACAGTGAGAGACAGAGAGAGAAACAATGTCCTGGGAAACTGACTGACTCTAACCACTCTGAAGCCTGCCTGTATCATCTGAAATGAAGAAATTATGAACTGAAGGAAGAGGACACATTTCTGACATATTCAATTTTTTTTGACAGGACATTTTGACGAGAAAGAAAGCAGCATTTTTGTTAAGGTCAAGCCAGCTCTATGTGAATTATCAGTCAGTAAAAAAGAAATCCCTGCAAATGCAGTCTATACAAGAAAATGCCAATGAAGAACACTCGGTTTCAAACAAAACACGCCCTTAGCTCATACACTGACGTATGATGCATTCTAATGTTCCCCATAACACTAGAGGTGTGGTGAACTGGGAAAGAGTCTTACAAATATGCTTTGACCCAAGGATACAAAGAGAAGTTCATGACCCCATTTGATATTTTTTATGTTTTGACCATTGGTGCTTTATTGATTTCTTCAACAACTTACATGAGTTCCCATGCTCAACAATCTTTTCCAGCAGTAGCTACAATATTGTCCCATTGTAGTTCCCATTGTTAACTAAAAGATAAGGAAGGAAAAAAGTATATTTGCACTTTGTATATGTTTCCCCTAGTCTTTTTCAAAGACTTGAAGCATTAATGGCATTGAACTTAAGCACTTATTGTCCCGTTATTGTCTTATTACTTCATAATTAGAGTTTGGGAAACTCAATTTGACATGTTACTTTTCATCCTCCTTTGGTTCAAATAATGGCCTGTGATGAGTAGATTTTAGCTGGTGGTCACATTTCTGAAACCAACTGACCATATTCACATGGTGCCCGTAGGGTGGGTTTTCCCACCCCCTGAGGCCATGTGAATATGGTCAATTGCTCTCACCACTCTGTCTGACAGATGTGGAAACATTTCAATAAGAGTCACTTTTAAAATGACATAAGCTCAATTTGCCAACAGTTACGAAAATATTTAGTGTAAATTGAATTTTCTGTTACAATCCTGTTGCAAATGTTTTGTCCTTGAATAACAGTATGAAAACCATTCATAGTATTGATAGTTCAATATCCATGTGCCCTTAGTGACGCACAAGGGGACAGTTCAGTGTCCTAGAAGGATTTTACTTTTGGTATGCGATACCCCTGTAACGAGTTCACTTTTAAACAGACTGATACCATCTGAAGTAATATTACATTGGCATAGCATTAACTACAACTGCACGGTTTTTATTTTATTCACAGGGCCGTCAGATGAGGTCACTTGTGTTTGGTCTGGAGAACATTAAAGCATCCAGGTTGTAGTTTCGTGAGGAATGTACTTTCACTCAATAGAAATGACTGAACAGGTCTAAAAGACTCAAATAGCAATTCAATGGCGAAAGTCATCTCTAATCACAATTTGAGTTTTTTTGTTTTGTTTAATGAATTGAACCAAAATCTTTTTAGAATCATGTTGATCTCAAGTGTTGTATGTGATTTTTATTTTTTTTATACATCCAAATCTGGTTGCTTGGGAAATCAATGCATTTTAAGTAGTTTGTCTTTGTTAGATCAAAGGAATAATTCAGCTGTAAAAGACAAGGGATCTCGCACCTTAAACAGCTGACAATGGAGAATTTTGTCGTTAGTATCTGCAACAATATCCTCACTTTTTATCCTATCAATTTTTATATTTTTTACTGTCAGGTTTTCCATCTTATTTCTTTCATGTCTACATTATAACTGTATATTGTTATTACCTTTGTAGCCTATATCTACCCTCTCCACTCAGTATCATGTGTATGATTCTGTTTCAAGTTTTGAGACGTGACTGTGTGCGCATGTGTGAATATGTGAATGCATGCCATTACGATGATCTGTAACCCAGATATACTTCAGTTTTATCTGCTCAGTGCCATTTGTTTTATTATTTGTAACAGAGGCTGAAGTTTTATGATTGCTGATGTTCTTATACAAACTACTTAATTGCACACATGGCACATCACATCAGTGCCCTGAAATATAATCGGTGATGAAACTTGCAGTATGTCCAAACTTGCAGTATGTCCAGTCCAGATAGCCAGTATTAGAGACCCCACCACGGTTGTGATCATAAATGGACTTCTTTTGTCTGTTATTACTACATTGTGTGGATTTTGTGATTTAAAATAAGTGTGACTGTTCAGTTTCTGTTTGAGTATGTTTTTCACTATGCTGAAAGTAGCAGCAATTGCATTGATGATACATTAGAAATCAACTTTTCCTCAGTAAATCATCACGTAATTAATGTTGACAGTTAACTCTTGCAGTTTGTATTGAATGGCAAAATTTAAATATGTCCAAGGTTTACTTAAAAAGTGTTGGGGGTGGGGAAATAAATGAAAACGTGAAGGAGTCACTGCAAAAAAGTGGTTCATTATTGTGGCGAGTCAAGCTTAATATGCTAGTGCAAGCAATAGTATTAAACAGCATGGAGAGCTACTGTAAATGTTACTCTACACCGTAAAGTGAACTATAAAATGCTTAATATGAGGTCCTTATCACGAACGATGAAGAAAGCGGACCGACTGACTTTTGACCCAGTAAAACCTGGAATGCATCTGTGTCATTCTAGATTTTAACTCTTATGATTTAGGACATTTTATAACAGTGGTTCTCAAAAATAACAGATCTACAATCTCGCTTGTACATCTGCTCTTTTTGAATTGTTTGAAAAATGTTAAATATATTTTTTAAACAAATAATCTTCTCTTCTGGGGTTCCCTGTCCCAAATTTTCAGATAGGGGTCCACAACACAAATACATATCATTTTGGGGGTTGAGAACTACTTTAGAAGGAAATAAGGAATTTGTATTACCTGCCTCAGGTCTTAATGGGTTAAAGGTTGCCAACCAATCAGCTTGCAGCCAGCGACAAGTTACACCCCACTGCCACAATGACTCATATCCAAGCACTGGGTTAAACTGATATTGACCAGTTAAAAAGTTAAGTTAAATCGAAATCAGATCACTGCGATATACAAAGACTGGCAGTTACACTTCCCATATCACACTTGTTTGGCAAAAGCCAGTGGAACTGGAACAAAAACAAACATTGCACTTCAAAGGACTGACCTGGCACCATCTTAGAGGTACACTTTACCATGTGAGAAATGAGACAATACTTGCTATGGTTATTCATTATTGAGGTTTGTTTAGAATACGATGTTCATGTTATTTAAAGTCAAATGTGAAAGATCAAGAAAATAGAATACACTTTATTTGTATAGAACCTTTCATGACGTCAAATGCAGCCCAAAGTTCTTTACATAAAAATGATTAAAAAAAAAGATGAAGGGTTCTTCAGACAAGAAAGGGCAATTCAGAAAACAGTTTTTTTATTCAATAATTTTAGATGACAGTACATTATCCCTTTCATTGTTGTTTGGCCAGGTAAATTCTACAATACAGTTTTGTCTCAGCCAATTAGCATGCATCTCATCTATAAAAAAAACATAGCTAGCAAGTACAACATTGACACAGGGGTAAAGTGACAGGAAAGAAACATGTAAAATGGTCCAGGGAATGTTATTGCCAATTCTGCCCATAGGAATGGCATGATGAGGACATGCATTTATGTGGCATGTGAAATGGAAGGGTCTCTTGAACGCACTCACAGAAAAGGCACTTCTGAAATAAAATAAAGATGTCAAGACAAAGAAACGAGGGACACATTAAGGGCAGCGTGACAGAGGCTGTGACAGGGTGTATGACAAACATAATACAAAAATATTTTGGAATAAAGTTAAGCTGGAAGTGTGTTCTTGAAATCTTCAACCACTCATCACCATTCGGACAAGTTCTGAGAATAAGAGAAGAGCATAAACAAAAAAAAGATTAGCACAGTGCCTTGACAGTCAGATGAATCTCCAGAACAGCACCACCAACCTACAGCAAAGTTACAGTGACCCAAGCATTGCACAGACGCCTCGCCTCATAAGGCATACAGCGATCCATGCTCCAAACACTGGAAGCTAGAGGATTCCTTCCACCTGGTTTTCCCCAAGTGCAGTTACATAAACACATGATCAAATATAGCACAGAGTCACATGCTGTTGCATTAGAGCAAGAAGCTGCTAATTTGTGTCCATTCCAGTCTGTTAAGTCATAAATAACAATTATACATTTGGAGAGACTTCAAAAAAGGCGAGCAGCTAACGGAGTAGCATGGAGGGCGACTCGGTTGGACAGAGAAGAAAGCTTTCCTGGCCAGCCATGACAGGAACATTGGCAGTCACCGAGCCCTTTCATATTTGGAAAATATCTACTACAGCAGTGGTTCTCAAAGTAGATTCCAGGGAGTCTGTGGGTTCCTTTCAGGGTTGGTCTAAATTGACCAATACAAGTCTAACTCTGACAATATATTGTCTGAGTTAAGGGGAGACCTTGACATTTAATAGTTTGAGAAACACTGTGCTACAGTACCACAGAAAAACCAAAGGCAAGTGTAGGGAAAAGAGACAAAGGGGAGGTCAGAGACCTGGCAAATGCCAAACAAACATTGTTATACACTATTTTGAAGTTCTAGCACATCTACAGTTCCAGCAGCAGCTTCTGTGGAGTGTTTGAGGACAAGAAATCAGACAAGCAGTTGATCACAATTCTGCTTCAGTGTGACCGTCTGTCTGCACTACACCACACGAACGGATTGTTCCAAACAGTGGAACACAGATGAGCGTTCTGGGCTCATTAGTCAAGAACCATTTTACAGTGGGAAAACCCCAACACCACATCTGCATTCCAAGTTGATCAGCCATTCTCCTGTACTCTGGTACAGCACCCCATGTTGGGGTGGGGGGGGGTCAGTGGTGGACCTAGAAACATGCATGGGACGCTACGTGCACAGGCTATGCTACTGTCGGAAGAGTGCTCAGCAGGAGGGAGCGAAAGTTAAAGGTGAGAAAACCATTTCACCCAGTCATAGTAGTGATCCCATCATTGCACAAAGGCCATGGAAATCAATGCATCTATACAATGTATGTTTTACAGATGTTGCCTTTCTAAATGTTCTTAGTCAAATATTTGTATCGAGTCATTTAGATTAACAAGCAAAAGAAAACAGCCAATCTAACTTTACTTGAACATTAACAGCCTTCTTGTTTTACTCTTTACAATTAACTCATCTAGTAACCATTACGGGAGGCCATTGTGCAGTGATGAATTCCTGAGCTGGTTTCCCTGAACCCCCACATGACTAGGTGAGGCCCTACTACTTGGCTAGAAGCTGATATAATAGTGGGCAGGGCTTTAGGGATTTGCTCATACCCTCTGCTCAACCAGACATGATGTGGCGGACAAAGGCTGTGGAACGTGAACACTGAGTCAGTGATGACATACCACATACGGTAAGTAATGATCGATTAAAATACAAAACATCTGTATAAGAAAAGCTTATACAACCTCTAGTTATGTACTGTAGGTGGATGAAAAACATTCCATTTGGTACGTTGTAAGAAGTATGATACAAGTTGTTTGTTGTTTAAATGCAACACATCACGAGTCATGTTACACAACCCTTCCTGCTTTACCTTCATAGTTGATACAGCCATTGGCGTCTTCATGTCCAGCTAAAAGAGTTTCCACCTCCTCTTCTGTCATTTTCTCACCTGCAACACAAAGAAATATTGTTATTGTTAACAGTTATGTCAAAGAAAAGACCATTGGAATGTTCATTTTATTCCAAGAGCCGCCAACAATCGTACGACAGTGTCACACAAATGATGATCTACCACTTTTATTAACTTATAAATGCAGGGTTAATGTGGTTAATAATAGAGGAGAACAGAGTGAAAACAGTGCTCTTTCACTAGGTATGAAAAATGTGACTAGTGATTTATGATCCGAAATGAAGCACAACATTAGAGCAAATTAGTCCTTCCTTTCAAGCTTCCATGTCTTACATAACAGGAAAATAAATGCATCCAATTTTTTATTCAATGAGGAATCAACTGATTTGGCAAATAGGGAACAGAATCAAGATTTGTAATGTTGTGATATGAGGTCATTGAAATACATTAAACTGTCAACTGATGAAGGGCGATACTGCTAATCACACTAATCAGTGGGGTACTGGAGTTGGCACCAAGCAGACAAGGGGCAGACAGGCGTGGCTGCTTGGTAAGTCCTAGCCCCTTTCGGGACCCTCGGGCCTCGGCTACCTTTTCTGAATTGTGGACGGCGGTACCCTAGGGTCCCTCGTAGGTTTTTCCACCCTCCATAGGACACAGATTTACCTACTGTCTGTTCATGGAGACCACGGTCGCTTGAGTGTTGGTGAGATGTTTCAAAGATGCATACAACAGCTTTAGGAGACAACGGAAACTTGTGCGAAGCGGCGTTGCCATTTAGTTTTTTTTTTTTTAAGTTTTGGCTTCTCTGAAATTCTCTCTTCCTCACTTCCCATGTCCCGCCTCCCACGACACAACAGCATTATAAACATCCTGCATGTACGCGGTCGGCCAATCAGAGGCAGTAACTAGGACGTGCAGCTAGCCAGTCGCCGCTCGGGAGGCGGTACAATGGGAAGTCAACAAGGAAGTCACTGAAGAGGAGAGAAGTTCAGCAAAGCAAAATAATTTAAAAAAAACTTAACGGCAACGCCGATTAACGCCGCTTCGCACACATTTCCGTTGTCTCCTAAAGCTGTCGTATGCATCTTTGAAACATCTCACCAACACTCAAGCGACTGCGCAGGGCTCCGTGGACAGACCCTAGGGTACCGCCGGCCAAAATTCAGAAAAGGTAACCGAGGGTCCCGAAAGGGGCTAGGTAAGTCCAAGAGTTAAAACCATACTGTGTAGAGCCAGACAGACCGATATCACTTATTTGACGACATAGGTGTCTGCAATTATTGCCCAATCCAGAATGTTCTATTAATATTAGAATTATTTTATTCAATTTCTAACTGGTTTAGCACGTTTTGCCAAAATATAATCGGTGGTCTAATACTGTGCGTGTCGTTACCCAATGTGGTGAGGACGTGACGTAGCTCTGCTCCCATCACTGTGCCATTTCCCTCCTTGTCGAAGACGCGCAGTCCTTCCACAAAGTCCTCAAAGGATCCCTGGTCCTTGTTCTTAGCGATGGCCTGGAGCATGGGCAGGAACTGCTCAAAGTCCAGCATCTTGTGGTTCATCTCTGGAGATCAATTTTAGGCGTTTATTTATATATTAAATACACACACAATATATTTTTTTTATCAGAACATGATCTAGAAATGTTATAAAAGGGTTTCAATTAATTGTTCAGACGTTAGCCTGAATTGACATATGCCTTAGTTTGTCAGACTTGAAATCAATGACAATAACTTCAGTCACCAAAAAAGAAAACCTGTTGTATGCAATTTAAGGATTAGGTTAATGTGAACTGGAATGTGTGCACACACATCCGTGTTTAAAGAAATTTGTTGAGCCTGCACAAAATGCCATTCATCTATTTACCGGGTACCTGCATTCTGTAAGCGTGACATGCCAATGTGTGCGCATGTCAATAGCATGACTGAACTTGACTGTTTGAGGCATCGTCAACCCACAAAATGGAAACACTTTATATGCAGATAACGAGATAAGTCAATGACATAATAGGACAAATAATGACTCCATGTACCGACTCCGTTAGACTACAATGAGTTAATGCTCAAGACAACCGACCCAAATGTTAATCCAAGCGTGATAAATGGAGCCAATTAGGTCAAGTGGCTTACTGCAAGTCATTGGTCTGAGCATCAGTTGCTTACCTTCTGATTTGGGGTTCCCCAGGACTTTGAGCACCTCTGCGTTGACAGGGTTTTGTCCAAGGGCCCGCATGACATCCCCGCACTGGCTGTAGCTGATCTTTCCATCGCCCGTTCGGTCAAACAAAAGGAAAGCTTCCTTGAACTCTGATAAGGAGACACATGATTCACGTACAGTGAGCAACTCAGTGCCTGTGTATGCTGCATAATTAATATATACACACATTTTATTAGGTCTGTCAAAATAACTGCATTGGTTAATTTGTGAAATTAAGATTAAAAATGTTCACGCAATTAATGCATGCTTAGATGACCCGCCCCATACATCCCATCCACTCTATTCTGCACTAATCATTGCTCTGGTATCTGAATGGCTGATACTAGATAAAAGAAAAAAACGTATGTATATATATATATATATATATATATATATATATATATATATATATATATATATATCCACCTTCTGTCATTCCCACAACAATACAAAAAACATGGCATATTTTGGACATAGTTCGAATGGTTTTTAATCATGATTCATTATTTTTTAAGACGTGATTAATCTGATTACTTTTATCGTTTGAGAGCCCTGTATTTATATAATATTTATATAAATATTTAAATTTATATAAATAATACCAAGTGCACACTATCTTGTTAATAGAACACAGAGGACCAAACTTTTAAATGATAGCCATAGCCAAAGTTGTAGTTCTTGGTCTCTCTAGACTAGAGATGGCATGCAGCTCATCTAGCGACGGACAGACAGAACTACAAGTAGCCCATTTTCCCTTATATGGCATTGAAAGTCAGCGAGCGCCTTTGACCGTGCAATCTGTCACCCATCTTCACTGAAAGCAAACACGCTCAAAAAGCATCCCTCTCTCCCACGAAACAAAGCCCCTTACAAGGCCACTGTCGTCATGTGAAACAGAGCAAACAAGCCACGAATCAATTCGTGTCTCGATCCGGTAGTCACACAGTTTAACTCTTCTTGAGGAGTGTTGTTTTGGGGCCACGCCTTCAGTTCTTCAGACCACGAAATAACTCAACTCAACTAAACCCTGGCTTATCAAATGAACAAAATACCATAACAAATCCCAAGTAGAACACATCTGTCATCATTAGGCCTGAGACGTTTAGATCATTCACGCATTGTCACGCAGATCGTGATGTTTACTTTAGATGTCGACATGCAACATCACATCACATCCTCCACTAGCATTAATCACACTTCTTAGTGTTACCAGTTCTAATTTATGTTGAGTCGTGATCGACACGCAAAACAAACAAATCAACCAGCAAACATTCGGGTTAGATCAACTTTGCGTTAATTAGATCAAGATATTCACCACACAATCTTATGTTACCTGGTGAGCTGCCCGCGGGTGATGAAACGAGTATTTCACTACAGAGTCAGAACAAGGAATTCAAAAATGCTGTGGCCAAATAATAAATTACCGTGATGTTGAGACGCACGTCATCATGACCGTGAATGTTTAAACTCACCAATAATTTGGTCCTCTGAGAAGTCAGACTGGTTGAAGCGGCGTTCACGAAGAAGACAATGCAAAAGGAAAGAAGGCTAGATATTAGTGGTGGGATTACGATAATGGTACACTTTAGCTTAGCTCGTAGCTAACGTTGCGGTTAAAGCAGTATTTAGCTATGTGACATTAGCTAGGCACTGGCAGCCACATTGGCACCTTCAAATAAATAATAAAGCAATGCTTCATTCCTATGCATCTGATGATGGTGTAAATGTGTGCTTACCATTGTCTTGTGTTTGGTTTGTTTGACCGATTTAGACTTCAGAGATCCCTGACTGTTCTTCCACTGAGCCTGAGTACTGGGAACACCCCTGGTGCCGTCACTGCCTCGGCGCTGGAACAGCCAATCAGGTGTGTTCATTTTACATAAGAAATTGGACTGGGATCGATTCACTTTGCAGGTTGCTGATCCGGTCTAGAGCGGATACGGAAACGGAGCATCATGAGCGTGCATTTATGGCTTGGTGTTTATACAGTAGGCGGGCTCTAGATCGGATCAGGCCGGATCAGGCTGGCTAATTCGGAATAGAAACCAGGCTTTCCACGAGTACTGCGGGGAGCCTGGTGATGACGCGAGTCATCGACGTTTCAGGGTTGAGTTCAAATAATTGACCTCCTCCTCCCTTCAGCAGCCCTGCAGGGTGATTTCTTCTTTACTTTAGAAATCCTAACCTTCCATTTGACGCCCTAGCTGGAGGCCTGCTACACTGTTGCTCGTGTCACCCCTCTGCCGAGCGTCATCTCTGACTCACTACACTGGCCTACATTGAGGCTATGCTATGTGCACACTAGTACTAGCACCCCAAATCAGATTTTTGGCCTATCCAGATTGGAATCAGATTGGTTTGATCAAGTCTGAACTGGGGGGAACATGAAAATAAATAGCAGAAGTAAATACAGTGAGTGCCAAACAATGCTACAAAGTAACTAATTAATGGTAAGTAGATTTAAAAAAAAAAATAGCATAATATACTAAATAACATTTATAGCATGTGGACAAGCAAACATCTAAGTTAGTTATGTCTGGATAACATGTATGGCAATTGACAACACTGATTAACAAAAAAAACAGTCTATATTAATCAGAAATACCATAAAAGAACTGACCCAAAATCTCCATAGTGACCTTAAACAGAAATTCTGAAGCCTTCACAAGTTCACATCCTTAAAGTAAAAAAAAAAAAAAAGTAATTTAACAACATTTATAGGTTGACAAATTCTGGTTGGGAGATTGATTTAATGGTACAGCAAGTGTTAGTACATATTTGACAATAAGACTGAACGTTTGAAAGATTCTGGGTATCTCCATATTGTATCATCATAAGAAATAATAACAAATCACTGCACATCATTCCATCCTTTCATTCTGCTCCTTCACCTGCGGCTGCCTCGCCGCATTGAAATCGGACAAAGTCCAGGACTCGGGCCTCCTGCCCTTTGAGGAACTGTGCCACTGTCCTGCTGGGGTCTGGGAGGAAGGTCTGGGCCAGCAGGCGAGTCTCGCTCTCACCACAAGGCAGATCATCCATGTTGCCCAGGGACAGAGGTGACTCCCCCACCACATGTTGACCCAGTTTACGCCCCAGAGCCTCCTGAGACCCCTCCTTTCCACCATGGAACACCACCAGGGCACCATAGCGGCCCATGCCCATATCACTCTGGCCAGTCACACCAGCATGCACATAAGAGCCAATGTGCCAACCGGCAGGGACCCCCATGGTCACTGCCCGCTTCACCGACATGTTCTCACCCAGACGACCTGCCAACAGAATGAGGTTACATTACTAACAAATTGCATAATCAAATAATTGTATGCATAAGATTAGGGCTGGACAATATTGAGAACCAATATCCGACTCAATCTTGTTCATGTTGGATTATCCAATTGAGAAGCAGTTTTATCATAGCTTTTTTATTTTTTATCACTATGAAAATAATCTCATAGATTTTAAATAATCTATTAAATCGATTAGTGTTATTAACCTCGTAACCCTGTATTATATTTCTTTGTTGTACAAATACAAAAATAGTGAAATAATCATGATACTAATTTGAAGTAATTTTGCCCAGCCCCAACATGAGATATGGTCATGTAACAATCCTGACCTATTGTGAGAGCCACCTGGTCAGCCAGTGAAGTTCCTTCAGTGACACTAAGCTTACTCAGCTGATCAGCTTCCAGCATATTCTGAAACCAACAACATTCGGTGCATTAGAGCAGTGCTTCTTTCTTTTTTTTTTCTTTTTGTTTTTCTGCCTATTTATTGATAGATACAAGTGAAGAATGAAAGTAAAGAGGGAGAGAGACGGGGGGAGACATGCAGCAAAGGTTGTCATGAACGGGACTCGAACACATGGCGTGCTGTCAGGCCAGAGCTTAAACGTGGCATGCGCCTGGACCACTAGGCCAGCGGGCACCCCAGAGCAGTGCGCAGTGCTTCTTAAACCTGTGTCTAGGACCCCCAAATGTATTTGGCTGCGGACCCCCATTAGAAGTGAAGTTGTGGCCCAGGCGGTGGCGTAACCGTCTGGGCACCCGACTGGTAATCCAGTCGCAGTGTGCCGCGGGTTCGACTCCCGAGCCCGACACGGCCTTTACTGCATGTCTTCCCCCATCTCTCTCCCGTTTCCTGTCAGCCTACTGTCTGTCCCTTCAAAAAAAAAACAATAAAAGGCGTAAGTCGCAAAAAAAAAAAGAAGTGAAGTTGCGACCCCCATAAGAGAAGATTTGTCAACATCAGGTTTTATAAATAAGCAATCTACAAGTGTGTCTACGGTGTGTCGCGATGTGACACGTTGTGAGCTTGTAGATCTGCTAGTTTTGAATAGCTAAAAAAATGTAATGGGACATGTTCTTCTTGGGAAGGGTTCACTTTGAGAACCACTGAGATATCCCAGTGGTGGCTAGTGTTACTTTATCTCTTTATGGGAAAGGGAGTATTCATTTGCTGCAGGAGGAGGGAAAATTACTTTTCTGCATTCACGAGCAGATGGCTGCTCTGATGAATATATGGAAGGAGCTGTGTGAAGAACCAACATTAAAACCATCAGAGCTCTTTAATATTTAATTGAAATACACTAAACATAGCTCAACAATTAAGTCCAATCCATACCTTAACATATCTGTCCTGGCCTTGAGTTTTCATCCGGTGGTGAGCCATGGCGGCAAATGCCACATCCTTAACCAGTTGCTGGAACTTCTCATTACGGGCAACAAAGTCTGTCTCACAGTTTACCTGGTTCACAAAGGCATGAGAACAGAACAAACACTTTTGAATGGAATACTAGGACCACACATAAGATATCCATATGAACGTAGGCAGAACAATATATTGTTTAATAAACAGCATAAAATTGGCAGGGAGGAACGTGCATGACCAGAGTCGGCCACTACTGGACTTACCTCCACTATAACTGCAGCTTTGTCTCCTACAAAAAGACCAATCAGACCCTCTTTTGCTTTCCGACCCTCCAGCTTGTTCGCTTTGCTCCAACCTTCTTTCTGGGCTTGATCGTGTAACCAATTCTCAGCCTTAGGGGCAGAGAAGATGACATGGATGAGTAAAGGCTCATTCATAGTCTGGATTTTCAGTGGTGAGGTGACCACCGAACTACAACATGACCATCACGAGCTGCGGTGAAGCCGCGGTGAAGAGCAAACCACCGCCACCGCCCTTCTCTTAAGACTTAAGGTTAAGGCTCATTCATAGTCTGGATTTTCTGGGCGGTGGTTTGCTCTTCACTGCGGCTCCTGACGTCATGTTGTAGTTCGGTGGTCACCGAACCACCGAAAATCCAGACTATGTATGAGCCTTTACAGTTCATGTCAAATCAGTCCAGTGCACAGTACAGTCGCTTGCTTGCGGCTAGCCCCAATATACAACCAGAATGTGCTGAACAAAAAAAGGGTACCTGTGTTATGTCATTGTCAAACTTCTCCAGTGCTTTCTTGCAGTTTATGAAGGTATAGCCAGTGCTTTTCCTCAGCTTCATCAGTAGGGCTTTCTCAGCCGCCAGAATGTGACCTGTGTGTAAGGATCGCACATACTGGCAAACTCCCACCTGAGGGTGACATTGGATGAAAAGTGTGGTTATCACAGACTCCCGAGTCATTATGTCTCTGGCTGTCAGTTTGAAGAGTTAGCATTAGCATTAGTATACTATATTTGAGGTAGTGTGTTGCTACCTCAAATACCAGACTTGCTCAAGGTTAAAGTCCTACTCCCAAATTATAATTTACAGTTAAAATGTTAAGGAAAGCCACTTAACTATCAAGACTATTATATATATATCATAGGTATTTTTTCACATTTGCATATCTATGAAAGTAAAAGTCAGACCCGATAAAAGAAAGAAAACATCTATGATTGTCTTGATTCAAGGCTAGAAAACCACACATAACTAATGTTACCAGTCAGTGAATGAAATCAACTGACTGACAGCAGCTCGAATTCTTATTGACAGCACACGGCACACGTATATAACAAAGAATATGTATTTACTTGCCTACCTTTGAAACTTCTGTTCTTAATGCTCTAAAAACAAAGGTTAACGACATCGTTGTAGTTAGGCCTATATTCTTTATTTTTTATTAAAGATAATAAACCGGGGATGTCATTGAAATGCACGCTGTGAAAGCTCTGTGGAAGGAGGCTGACTAGGGTCAAACATAATCCTGCAGATGCACTGGTTTCTCACAGCGCCGCCTGGATGAAGGGAGTAAGTGACGCTACAGTACTGACAAGGACTGTCTAAAGAGGACGAGACGCGAAGACCGTACGGGCGACGCCATGTTGCTTATGGTGCTCCATGGAAGGAAAGAAACATGCGCAATCAAGCTTCAAGAAAGCTACAGTCTGATAATCAGGCTACCTCCTCCTACCACTAGGACCCAGAGCTTCAACGTTGGAAAGTCTGCCTGCCCATAGATATATATAAACACTAGATGGCTCAAGGCGGAGTTTCTGACGTCGTTCACCCGGCAGCCATCTTACTTCGGGGATACAGTACAGTATGTTCAATGGCAGCTCAAACAGAAACAGTCATAACTCGCTCAAATCTTGACGGATTTACAAACGGGTTGGTTTATTACAAACGTTGTCAACGTGGCTATTATTCAGGACGCTTATCTGCTTAATTTATGTTTTTTATATGAACGTCGTATAAAATCATATAAGTATGCGGACGTCTCCGACGTTTATAACAAACCAAACCGTTTGAAAATCGGTTGAAAATTGAGCAAGTTATGGTCATTTAAGAGTACATGCCCCATAGACACAATGTTATGTGTCCCGAGGTAAGACGGCCGCCACGTAACGACGTCGCTCTCCATTGGCCAACAGCGCGGGTGAGCTATCTAGTGTTTATATATATCTATGTGCCTGCCCCCTTGGGCTATATGCAGCCAACACTTCCGCGTTCAGCTTCCTTGGTCTCAACTGCGCATGTTTCTTTCCTTCCATGGAGCACTATAAGCAACATGGCGTCGCCCGTACGGTCTTCGCGTCTCATCCTCTTTAGACAGTCCTTGAGTACTGAGTGAGAATCACAATCACATCATCTTCTTCTTCTTTTGATTTCCGGCAGGCTTGCAGACTAGTGCAATGCTGCCCTCCACAGTTCGGGAATATACTCGTTAATCTTAACGAAAAGTAAAAGTAAAACAGTTCCACCCAGTGATCCCATTACCCAGGGGGCAAACCACCCTTTTTTAGGAAACCTGCATTTGTCATAACATACAAAGTTGTCCACCAGAAATAATATCTATGACCCCATAGGATCACAACCTATATGGACAACTCGGTCAATTTTGTTGCGAAAGTCCAATATGGCCGCCCCCAATATTAGCCCCTATTAGTTATAATGGGGGGTGAATAGGGCAAAATTTTAAACTGAGAGATATTTCCACGAAACTTATCAGGTTGATCAATGATATGAATACGAACATTTTTTGTATTGCAAATTTCCATGAAATCCAATATGGCCGCCACAATATGGCCGCCACATTATTAGCACCAAAAAAATAGGTTTTGTCTCTAACTTCTGAACCAGATAAGCTAGAAATGCAAACTTGGTGTCTATTTCATGGTTTCTGACCATGAGAGACTCAATGGAATACCTATTTTCATTATTGGGTGTGTCTGGACCCTTATTGTGCATATTTACAAGATGGTGGCTACCCGAAATAGTGCTTTACCATGATTTCTACCATGATTGTTGACTGTTTTGGCAAACACAAGCAATATTAATCCATTGGCTAAGATTCATGGCACAGAAGGAACATATTTACTTGAGCTTGCATTTTGTCAAAATGGCTGCAAACATGAAAAAGAAAAGACATTACATTTCCTGTCAGATCCTATTACCCAGGGGGGCAAACCATTCCTTTTTTGGATACCTGCATTTGCCATAACATCAAAGGTTATCCACCAGAAATATCTATGACCCAATAGAATCACAACCTATGTGGACACACCGGTCAATTTCTTTGCTGGAAATCCAATATGGCCACCACAATATTAGCACCCATTAGCCTATAATGCGGGTGAATAGGGCAACATTTTTAACTGAGGGATATTTCCACAAAACTTCACAGGTTGATCAATGATATGAATACCATAATTTTTTGTATTGGAAGTTTCCATGATATCTAATATGGCCACCACAATACTAGCACCCAGCAAATAGGTTTGGCTGTAAATTCTGAACCAGATGAGCTAGAAATACAAACTCATGGTTTCTAACCAATTAAGAGCGTCTGCTAAATGCCTAAATTGTAACCACGACAGATATTATTGTTCTGGGGTGTTTCTTTGCAGAAAGACATCCCTCTGGCTGTATTTTGGTTTTGTTCTACTGTTTGTTGGCATTTCCTCTGTTTATGTTGACAATCATCCCTGGCAGGGACGTGCATCGCCAAGCCGGACATCCCTTCCTTCACTGAGTCTGGATGGTCTCTCAGTGACGGGAATGCAGTCCCCTGTCCATCTACAGAGACAGCCTGGCCTATGTCAATGAACAAGACAATATCATGTAGCTGTATCAAAGGCTGCCAGAAAATCTGTTCATGTGCCAGGGACTGGAGACAAGATGCAGCAGGAGCTTCACTCCATTCCTGACTGGGAATGTCTCAGATGCATGCATCATTCTGTGTGCTCTTTATGGGCCCAAAACCACTGGCTCAACTCCAGTCCGCTCCTCTGACAAGTGTCCTGCTCACTGACAAGAGTGACATCCTAGCACACTGGGAAGAGCACTTCAGTGAGGTCTTAAACAGAGAGTCCTCAATTTCCGAAGAGGATATTGCCACGATACCCCAGCTGCCAATCAAAGCTGATCTGGCTGACCCCCCCCCCACCAGTGCAGAGACAGTGAAAGCACTCCAACAAACCACTTCTGGAAAGGCACCAGGAGGTGATGGGTTGCCCGCAGACATCTACAAGAATGGAGGCATGGCACCTGTACCAGGTAATCTGGATTGGGGGAAGTCCCTCAAGACTTCAAGGACGCATCCATAGTGCATGTTTACAAGAGGAAAGGGGACAGGGCATACTGCGATAACCATCATGGTATAGCCCTCCTGAGTCCTGAACATCACAGGAAAGATCTTAGCAAGAATCATCCTCAACCGGCTAATCAGCCATGCTGAGAATGTTGTCCCTGGATCCCAATGTGGTTTCCACGGAGGCAGAGGTACCTGTAACATGATCTTTTCCATTTGCCAGCTGCAAGAAAAGTGCAGAGAGCAGAAGGGTCTCTATATGGTGTTTGTCGACCTCACCAAGGCCTTTCACACAGTCAATCGTGAGAGCCTGTGGCAGATCCCTGGCAAGTTTGGCTGTCCAGGGACATTGATCTCTCTCATCGCGTCCTTTCATGACAGGATGCCAGCCAGAGTCCAAGATAATGGTGATGCATCCCCAGTCAGGAATGGAGTGAAGCTCCTGCTGCATCTTGTCTCCAGTCCCTGGCACATGAACAGATTTTCTGGCATAGGCCAGGCTGGCTCTAGATGGACAGGGGACCATCACTGAGAGACCATCCATACTCAGTGAAGGGATGTCCGGCTTGGCGATGCACGTCCCTGCCAGGGATGATTGTCAACATAAACAGAGGAAATGCCAACAGAAACAGTAGAACAAAACCAAAATACAGCCAGAGGGATGTCTTTCTGCAAAGAAACACCCCAGAACAATAATACTTAATAGAGGGAAATTATGGCTAAAATATTTATATATCTCTCGTGGTTAGAAACCATGAGTTTGTATTTATAGCTCATCTGGTTCAGAATTTAGAGCCAAACCTATTTTCTGGGTGCTAGTATTGTGGTGGCCATATTGGATATCATGGAAACTTCCAATACAAACCATTATGGTATTCGTATCATTGATCAACCTGTGAAGTTTCGTGGAAATATCCCTCAGTTAAAAATGTTGCCCTATTCACCCGCATTATAGGCTAATGGGGGCTAATATTGTGGTGGCCATATTGGATTTCTAGCAAAGAAATTGACCGGTGTGTCCATATAGGTTGTGATTCTATTGGGTCATAGATATTTCTGGTGGACAACCTTTGATGTTATGGCAAATGCAGGTATCCAAAAAGGGGTGGTTTGCCCCCCTGGGTAATAGGATCTGACAGGAAATGTTTTTTTTCATGTTTGCAGCCATTTTGACAATATGCAAGCTCAAGTAAATATGTTCCTTCTGTGCCATGAATCTTAGCCAATGGATTAATATTGCTTGTGTTTGCCAAAACAGTCAACAATCATGGTATAAATCATGGTAAAGCACTATTTCGGGTAGCCACCATCTTGTAAATATGCACAATAAGGGTCCAGACACACCCAATAATAAAAATAGGTATTCCATTGAGTCTCTCATGGTCAGAAACCATGAAATAGACACCAGGTTTGCATTTATAGCTCATCTGGTTCAGAAGTTAGAGCCAAAACCTATTTTCTTGGTGCTAATATTGTGGCGGCCATATTGTGGCGGCCATATTGGATTTCATGGAAACTTGCAATACAAAAAATGTTCGTATTCATATCATTGATCAACCTGAGAAGTTTCGTGGAAATATCTCTCAGTTTAAATTTTTGCCCTATTCACCACCCATTATAACTAATAGGGGCTAATATTGGGGGCGGCCATATTGGACTTTCGCAACAAAATTGACCGAGTTGTCCATATAGGTTGTGATCCTATGGGGTCATAGATATTATTTCTGGTGGACAACTTTGTATGTTATGACAAATGCAGGTCAACCCCCTTTGCCCCCTGGGTACATCCCCTCTTGACCATTAAGACCGTTCAGAGTTTCCACAATCACATCTCAAAAAACTGTTCAAGTTCAGATTAAATCAACCATTAAATTAAATTAAATAAAAAAGTAGATAAACAGGCAGCTCCCATGACTGTGCGAGATTTAAAAAGTAATGAATTAATTCATCAATGTTAATTCATTCATTTATCAATTCATAAACAGAAGTATTTTTAACAGTCTTGATTTGCGGACAGTCATGCCAGTCATTTGTCATCAGTCAAAAAGGAGTAAGTCTAGAAGGGCCTCTAGTATACCATTAGTAACCAATGACCATGAAGCGGTATCAACTGCTCCAGTCAGTGTCCAGTTAGCGGGGCAGATAGCGGAAATAATCGTTCACTTGCGGATACAAGCACCAAAATTGGTACACATACTCCTTAGGGATTGCTCTTTTGATAAAACCATTGTGCCAAATCAAATTTCAATATGGCGGCCATTTTTCAAGATGGCCGCCATTGAAAATACAGTAATATTGCATTTCGCAATAAAATCCCATAGACTTGTGCTATTTGAATGGTCTTGATGTCAAATCATACATTGTTCACTATGTAGAATCCAAATGGACCCATGGACTTACTCACTGGCTTCCTTGTACAATATATCAGTCCCGGAATCCTAATATTCTGCTAAATTAGAGGTTTGTGTTATGTATGACTCAGGTAAAATGGATGGTAGTGTATAACTTAATATTGTTGGAGGTTTAGTGTGTGTGTGAGTATGTGTGTGTGTGTGTGTGTGTGTGTGTGTGTGTGTGTGTGTGTGTGTGTGTGTGTGTGTGTGTGGGGGGGGGGGTCAACGTACAGCCAGGGCACACTGGTGGCACCGCTCCTGTGAAACTCAGCATGGGGTTCAGTATCAGCTGAGTAATTTGTTGGGTGTAGCTAAATAATGACTTCAGTGTCCCAAATGTTGTCTAATAAGGCCTGCATCTTTTAGCTAGATTACATGTAGTGTACCATGTATGATGTTCAGTTAGACAACCGTGCCTGAATTGACAGGGTACCAGCACGGGAGAGCCGAGCCAATGGTAAGGGGGCTATACATGACTTATTCATGGTCTTACCAACATGGTGTACAGATCGCACAGGACTTAAATGATACTGGATGGGCTAGGTGTAGATTTTATTGTCGAACCTAGTCGTATCCCATACCTTATTGTGCATGATGGCGGTAAAAGGATAATCCCTCTTCACTGAATACAGATAATGATCATACTGTGATACCTTGATTACCATTCACCAAGATGTCTAATATGGACCCAGGACCGCCTAAATTCAAGACTGACTGGAGCAAGTGTTGTCTTTGCAAAGAGAAGAATAGTATGAGCTCTCATCACCACATGCAAGACAATCACAACAACAACTAATTCCCCTGGTGGTGACATTGAATAAACTCTGAGGAGGAACAAGGCGCAATATCACGAAGGTTGTCGCATTATGTTCAACAACACGAAACTGGAGAGAGTGAGAACCACAAAACGAAAAGCAGAGAGTGATCACCCAGTGGAATGCCAGACCAAGTGGAGTAGAACCAGCATTAAAAGCCAAAGATGTTTCAGATGTGACGCATACTCTGAACTCACAAGAAAGCTATGACGATGAATCTCAATAAGAGAGTTAATGAATGTGCCCAAACTTTAAATGACGAAAAACTTCTTGCAAGACTCAGTGGTGGAGATGTTATTGCTCCAATACCATGCTGCATGCTTGGCAGACCTGTACAATAGAGAGAGGTCGTACCTCAAAACCACAAAGAGACTGGAAGAGGAACATTCAACCGAAGAGGATGCCCAGTTGCCCACCTACAGGAATTCTCAGAGCTAGTCACATATCTAGTGGAGACCATCAGATCTGGTGAGGGTCCTTCAGTCCTCCGACTTGCAGACATATAGTTCACCTGTACGCCCATTGCCTGGAACAGCTGGGTGTTGATGCATTTTATGTTTTATGTCAATTTAATGGACAATAAAGTTTTCTTTATCTTTATCTTTGTTGGAAAAGAGACTGGCAGAGATAAGTCTCATTCATTGTTTTAGGTAATTGAAATATCCATGCTCTCATTGTAGGATGATGAAGTGATGTTGTTGAAACCCTGCTCGTCTTGCTGGGTCGGAAAGACATGCAACGCACACACGCGCACACACACACACACACACACACACACACACACACACACACACACACACACACACACACACACACACACACACACACACACACAGCAGGTGGGTACACCGATACTGATTTATTTATTTGTATTGGCTTGTACTGCTGCATCGTGACATCCTTGTGCCATCATTATAAGCCACATTGAGTTGTTGGTATACGGAAGAAACGCAAAACTATAATGGAATGTAACAATGGTGGAGGTTTCACAATGGTGAAGTCATGGGAATCTTCACTTGGTGTATTTGTGGTATGAGGAAACATATTTTCAGTCTCTTGCCAGGAAGAATGAATGATGTTCGAGGAAGCATCAAAGTTAATTAAAGTGTATGTGTTTGTGTGGCTTAGGACGGAAAGTGGTTCTCAATGTGCCTGGGGCTGTAATTGGCAACACACTAAGATTTTTATGATAATATATATAAACAATGTTTTTAATACCATTAACCTCTTGAACCCTATAGCATCCCTATTCTGGGGGAGAACATTCACCAAAGATATAGCCAATCTACAAGCTCTCAACGCTTCGCGCTGCGACATGTTGTGAGCATGTTGCCTATTTTCGGCAAAGAGGTTTGGTGTCAAGGTGTCAAGGGAAAAAAAGAGAAGACCCAAGACTACAGAGCTGAATGTCAAGTTTTGAGGGTTTAAATGGTTAAATGTCTGAAACATTAACATGAATCTAACATATTAATATAGAAAGGATTGTACCAATACCATGCTGCATGCTTGGCAGACCTGTACAATAGAGAGAGGTCGTACCTCACAACCACAAAGAGACTGGAAGAGGAACATTCAACCGAAGAGGATGCCCAGTTGCCCACCTACAGGAATTCTCAGAGCTATAGTCACATATCTAGTGGAGACCATCAGATCTGGTGAGGGTCCTTCAGTCCTCCGACTTGCAGACATAGTTCACCTGTACGCCCAGTGCCTGGAACAGCTGGGTGTTGATGCATTTTATGTTTTATGTCAATGTAATGGACAATAAAGTTTTCTTTATCTTTATCTTTGTTGGAAAAGAGACTGGCAGAGATAAGTCTCATTCATTGTTTTAGGTAATTGAAATATCCATGCTCTCATTGTAGGATGATGAAGTGATGTTGTTGAAACCCTGCTCGTCTTGCTTGGTCGGAAAGACATGCAACGCACGCACGCGCACACGCATGCACACGCGTACACACACACACACACACACACACACACACACACACACACACACACACACACACACACACACACACACACACACACACAGCAGGTGGGTACACCGATACTGATTTATTTATTTTTATTGGCTTGTACTGCTGCATCGTGACATCCTTGTGCCGTCATTATAAGCCACATTGAGTTGTTGGTATACGGAAGAAACGCAAAACTATAATGGAATGTAACAATGGTGGATGTTTCACAATGGTGAAGTCATGGGAATCTTCACTTGGTGTATTTGTGGTATGAGGAAACATATTTTCAGTCTCTTGCCAGGAAGAATGAATGATGTTCGAGGAAGCATCAAAGTTAATTAAAGTGTATGTGTTTGTGTGGCTTAGGACGGAAAGTGGTTCTCAATGTGTCTGGGGCCGTAATTGGCAACACACTAAGATTTTTATGATAATATATATATAAACAATGTTTTTAATACCATTAACCTCTTGAACCCTATAGCATCCCTATTCTGGGGGAGAACATTCGCCAAAGATATAGCCAATCTACAAGCTCTCAACGCTTCGCGCTGCGACATGTTGTGAGCATGTTGCCTATTTTCGGCAAAGAGGTTTGGTGTCAAGGTGTCAAGGGAAAAAAAGAGAAGACCCAAGACTACAGAGCTGAATGTCAAGTTTTGAGGGTTTAAATGGTTAAATGTCTGAAACATTAACATGAATCTAACATATTAATATAGAAAGGATTGTACCAATACCATGCTGCATGCTTGTCAGACCTGTACAATAGAGAGAGGTCGTACCTCACAACCACAAAGAGACTGGAAGAGGAACATTCAACCGAAGAGGATGCCCAGTTGCCCACCTACAGGAATTCTCAGAGCTATAGTCACATATCTAGTGGAGACCATCAGATCTGGTGAGGGTCCTTCAGTCCGCCGACTTGCAGACATAGTTCACCTGTACGCCCAGTGCCTGGAACAGCTGGGTGTTGATGCACCTGCTGTCAACTCCACAAGACTGAATGAAAAACTGCTGTAAGAAATACCTGATTTGGAGGGACTTGTGGTCCAGCACATATGTCTTCACAAGATGTTAACTGCTTTGCTAAGGACAATAGCTTCACTATAAGAGTCAGAGGCTTCTGACAAGCCAAGGAAAGCCAAAAGAACATCCCTAGGCTTACCTGCTTGTGAGCCTCCAACTCAGGTATTTCTGACAGCAGTTTTTCCTTCAGTCTTGTGGAGTTGACAGTAGATGCATCAACACCCAGCTGCATTCCACTGGCTGAGTGCACTCTGCTTTTAGTTTTGTGATTCTCACTCTCCAGTTTCGTAATGCAACAACTTTTGTGATATTGCGCCTTGTTCCTCCTCAGATTTTCTTCAATGCCACCACATCATCAAGTCTGTCTGGATACATTGTATTAATATGCATCTCATTCATTGTGTGAAAGAGGGGAATATTAGTTGCAATCATAGTGTAGCCATCATGTTGTGATTGTCTTGCATGTGGTGATGAGAGCTCTTTACTATTCTTCTATTTGCAAAGACAACACTTGCTCCAGTCAGTCTTGAATTTAGACGGTCCTGTATCTATATTTGCAATCTTGGTGAATGGTAATCAAGGTATCACAGTATATGACCATTATCTGTATTCAGTGAATCAAGGCAGAGGGATTATCCTTTTACCGCCATCATGCACAATAAGGTATGGGATACGACTAGGTTTGACAATAAAATATCTGATCTACACCTAGCCTGATCGTTCATCCAGTATCATTTAAGTCCTGTGCGATCTGTACACCATGTTGGTAAGACCATGAATAAGTCATGTACAGCCCCCTTACCATTGGCTCGGCTCTCCCGTGCTGGTACCCTGTCAATTCAGGCACGGTTGTCTAACTGAACATCATACATGGTACACTACTACACAGCTAAAAGATGCAGGGCTTATTAGACAACATTTGGGACACTGAAGTCATTATTTAGCTACACCAAACAAATTACTCAGCTGATACTGAACCCCATGCTGAGTTTCACAGGAGCGGTGCCACCAGTGTGCCCTGGCTGTATGTTGACATCCGCTTTGTTGAGCTACTACATTGACCCCCCCCCCCCCCCCACACACACACACCACCACACACACACACACACAAACACACTAAACCTCTAACAATATTAAGTTATACACTACCATCCATTTTACCCGAGTCAGGCATAACACAAACCTCTAATTTAGCAGAATATTAGGATTCCGGGACTGATATATTGTACAAGGAAGCCAGTGAGTAAGTCCATGGGTCCAAATGTGGATTCTACATAGTGAACAATGTATGATTTGACACCAAGATCATTCAAATAGGACAAGTCTATGGGAATTTATTGCGAAATGCAATATTACTGTATATTCAATGGCGGCCATCTTGAAAAATGGCCGCCATATTGAACTAAGGAGTATGTGTACCAATTTTGGTGCTTGTATCCGCAAGTGAACGATTCACCTGTAATTTGCATGTTATCTGCCCAGCTAAGTCAGCAGAAAGCTATTTTGAGTGAGCTATCTTCGATAACTGTGTGAAATGCAACAACTGGAATGGATGCAGGATAAATTAAACAGTAGGCTACTTTGTGACTGAATACAGCTACCGGTACTTGACTACTGGCTCCTGGTCTGGACTCTATCTTGCACATGGACTACTAAATTGCAGAACATTGACAGCTTCTAGGTGCCAGTTAAGGATAGGCCTAATTGTAGAGAGACTGTATAATTTATATTCACCTATAGATTGTACATAATAGTACTTGTACATTCATATATTTAAAGTCAGACTGTTAGTCTCATGTTGAGACAGTGCACATATCTGATATTGATTGTTCATAGACATTGTTCATAGATATACTGTAAAAGATTGATATATTATATTCATTCACACATTCAGACACACAGTGTCGATATCTATCAGAATTTTTATTCTTCTTTTTTATTCTTATTCATCTTGGTTTGGATCTTGGCTCCTATTCCTGCCACTCCTGTGTTTCATTCTCACAGCTGTTGCTGACACCTGCAATAAGGATTGATCTTACATTTAAATGTAACATTAATTAAAGCAAACATCCCAGTAATTGGTAGCTACTGTAGTACCCTGATGTGAATGCAGTGTTCTTCTAGCTCCTTTCGTGTAATAGCCTATATATTTTCTTGTAGCTCCACCCTGTGTATACTGTATAGTGTATACTGTAACTGGTAACTGCTTACTGTTATACTTTGACCTGCAACCCAGCATCTGTACTGAACTGTGCTGATACATTTTAGCTACAGTATAAGTATATGTAGATACAGTATGCGTGGGATGCCATGATGCTCTATTTCAGGGATTTTCAACACGTGGTCCGTGGACCACTGGTGAGGTGGAGGTGCACCAGATTGTCTGGTTGAGTCATTATTATTAGAAAAGTATTAGTCCATGGACCATTGGCAGAGAAACAGTGGGATGTATACACATGGCATGTATAGCAAGTGTTACAAAAGCACTAATCTTAGCCCATATCCCCCACCCAACACAACAGTGGTCCCCAGGTTAATTATAAGTCAGGGTGGTGGTCCCTCATTCACGATCAGTCGAAAAACCCTGCACTATTTTATCAAAGATACTGCAGGGCAGACCCAAACAAATGAGATGTCACTGTGAACAACTCATCTAGTTATTTATTCGGTTCCCAAACCTTTTTGGCCATGTGACCCCCCCCCCCCCCCCCTGTTACCTCCCGACCTAACTGATGCACCCCCCCCCCACACACACACACACACACACACATAGAAATATAAATTGCATAAGCTATAGAGACATATATTTACTTTTTATCCACATATATGCACATATATGAACCTGAATATGGCATAATATATTAATATATTTAAAATAAAACCATAGCACCACCATTAGACTTTTCATGTCGCGCACCCCCACAAGGGGTGCACGCACCACAGTTTGGGAACCACTGGGCTAGAACATCAAATACTGTACGTCATGTACATATTATCTTTTCAATTATCACATGTGCATGCCAAGCACAGTATGTTCCTGTCCTAACTCCTGTCCTTGTCTATCTCTATCAGTCAAGACTCATATATCTTCCAGCCACTTCTGCGCTGCACATGTATACATGCTCTTTCCGCTTAATAAACTTCTGAACTTGTCGTGTAATACTGTTTCCTGGTATCATCTTGCTCTCATCCTCTCTATGTTCTCATCTTATTCTCATTATTCAGAGCTTGCGATATTCAACTGAATCATCACTCACATGTCTTAACGAGAGGGAAAACTGTAAGGTAAATGCAAAAAAAAAGAAGAAAAACATAACATCTCTAATTCAAACGTTTTCAACTGATTGTGAAGCAGGGACCATGGTACCACCCTGACTAAGAATCAACCTGGGGACCAATGTTGTCTTGGGTGGGGATAGGGGCTAAGATTCGTTTTTTTAGGTAATTTAGTATTACAGAATGTCAGTGCCACCATCCCCAAGGCAGTGAATGGTTTGATCAGCATGACAATATCATACGTTTAGTAATATGTTAGTAATATGTTTTTATTGTATTGTACTTGCTTTGGCAATGTAAACGTTTGTTTTCTCATGCCAATAAAGCTCCTTTGAATTGAATTGACAATATCATGAGGTAGTAGGTACCATATGTTTAGTCAATCTGTTTGTTGTGGGTTAGGTATTATCACTGCACTCACATTTGAAGATAGAGGAATGGGAACACAACACACATGACTGTGAAAATAGTTTTCAAAACACATTCATTTATTAAAAGGAATCAAAAAATAAAAGTTACACAAAAAAAGAAAAAATATTCTTTCTGTATTTATTGGCTGCATCAGACCAGGCTTTCCACATAATTATCTAGCTCTTGCTCGATATTCAAACAGTGGTGGCACTTGATAGGCACCACCTGTGTTCAGGTGTGTTGGTTCTCACTGTGTGTGTGTGTGTGTGTGTGTGTGTGTGTGTGTGTGTGTGTGTGTGTGTGTGCGCGTGCGTGCGTGCGTGCGTGCGTGCGTGTGTGTGCGTGCGTGTAGCCCCTTTTATCCTGAGTAAATTTGCGCACACACACACACACACACACACACACACACACACACAGTTTGTTTGTTATTAAAGACCTACAGTACAATTCTTACCTAGTAGCCTAACTACCTGTATGGAACAGTTCAATTACAGCTGTTTTGTTGTGTTTTTGTACTTTTTATTTTCTTTTTTAGGTACGTCTACAAGTAATATTGGCTCATACCAATTCTGTTAATACAAAAGTGTCATCTTGTTTTAGGGGCTGGCGTAGAGTGAGTCTTGCAACTGGATTGGCCAGGTGAAACAATATAAGGGAGATATTTACTTTGGGGAGTGTAGTACTCTTGGTTGGTTACTGCGGCACCATGAAGATCCTCCTCCTTGTTGTCCTCTCGGTGACCCTGTTCTGTCAGGGATACAGCAGTAAGACATTTCTCTCATTCCACCACAGACAAACGTGTGGTTTTCGTTTTTGTCACGAAACGTTTAGATTGCTAGGATCTTGGTTTACATCTACCTATGATCCTAGATGACTATTTCTATGCATTTGATGTATTACCTTGTGTTGACCTTGCTTGCAGGTCGCTCTGGATTAAGAGCGTCTACTAAATGCCTAAATTGTAAGTTGTAAATTGTGTGACTGTGCCCTTCTGTAACAACTATTCTGTTGGCTGCCAGACACCCTTGATTCCTGTGAGGGGAGATGTGGATACGGAACAGACAATAGATTCTCCTGCCAGTGTAACCCAAACTGCGAGCGCTTTAAAGACTGTTGTTCTGACTATGTCAGCCTCTGCAAAGGTGAATGACTATTAGGCTGTTGTTAAATGAGAATACATGTGTAAAGATAACCCTGACCATTGTGTCTTTTTATAGATGTGAAAAAGCCTTATAGTATTACCGTGTGCTTCAAATGACCACTCACTCAGGTGTCTACCGTTTTCTTCAGGAGACTCAACATCCTGTAAGGGTCGATGTGATGAGAAGTTCAACTCTCAGAACCAATGCCATTGCAACTCCAAGTGCGGGCAGCACAAAAACTGCTGCAATGACTACACCAACATCTGTGAGTAAAGATAGATCACGAGTCACGGTCCCTTGTTGACCATTGGTCAGATTCTGCATGCAGAGTACCTCAGCAATCTTAATCAGCTATCCCCTCTCTGTTTGTATTACTATCTTCTATACAGAGTTGTTCTTTTGCCAACACCTGTGGAAATTCACATGGTGGCCACTGGCCACACTGGCTAGTCAGATATTATCCTTTCTTGTGCCACAAGGCAAAACACAAAATTACAGCCTATCTACCACCCTGTAAATGCTGTTTAATGCTCCTCCCAGTTCAATCAAGTGTCAAGAGGCTCATATGTGTAGGCCCACTGACTGTACAGACATAAACTTAGGAAGGCCTGTGTGTATAGTCACTTGAGCCTGTGACCAGTAGATGTCACTGTTCTGCTGTGTAATGCATTAAAGCTTAATTTGTGTTCTTGTGTACCTCATCACACTGCACCAACTACCTGTTCTACGTGTGTGCGTGCATGTGCGCGTGTGTGCCTGCCTGCCTGCGTATGTGCGTGCGTGCGTGTGTGTGCGACGTGTCATGTGTGTCTAGGACATACCCACAGAATGGTTGTTAGAGGGTTTCAACAGGTTTTGAAAAAAACCTCCAAAAAGGAGGCAAAAGGCTGGCAAAGTATTGTGCTGTGATTGCTGTCTCTGCTATAATTGGCAGCCGCCATATATGGCAGAGACACTGTTATTTATACCCATAGAGTACTGAGTGACATGCCTGTTTGTATCATGAAAACATATGCCACGATTTAGTGAATGTAACCCTACTGCACCTATAATATTTGTGTCACTGCATGTTTCTCCTTTATGTGGACATAAATATATGGTTAAAATATGTGTGTGTGTGACACTCTACAGGTGGTGGGGACAGTGGTGGTGGTGGTGGTGGCAGCAGTGTGATCACTGATTCAGAGATTCAGGCCATCTCTGAGGTTCTTTACGCTCTGGACTCAAACAAGGCCTCAGCCTCAGAGGTCATCCTTGACCCTCAGGCCAAGGTGCATGACTCCCAGACCAGCTCCCAGAAGGACCTGTCTCCTCGCCCGTAAGGCGGAAATATTTCAATATTAATTTTAAGGTAAACCACACCAATGCAACCAGTTGCAACTGGTGTGGTTTGGGCTTAAGAGATCCGGTTAACCACTTGAACGCCAGGCCTCCACGTTTTGTGGGGAACGTTAGCCAAAAAGAGCAGATCAAAAAGCTTACAAGTCACAACGCGTCGCAACCTGTAAGCTTGTAGATCGGCTATTTTTGGCATAGAGGTTTGGTGTATACTTTTGTTTTTAAAGCAGTCCTAGTACAGAGTCTAGATTAGAGGTTATCTTCAGTGGTTAAAGCTCACTTCGCCATTGTAATAATAGTCTCCCTCTCGTATACTGGTGCTTACTCGTTCTGCCTTTCTACAGTAAATTGTTCTTCATTGGGTTTCCAGCTTGTTCCGCTACCTGAATGAAGAGGCTCTGTTCTCAAAGCCCACCTATGCTGCCTTCGTGGCTCTACTGGACAACTACCGGAGAGAGACGGGACATACAGAGGCTTTCACCCCACAGCAGCTGGCTGAACAGGATGCCTTTGTCAGGGAGTCCATGTCCAACACTGAGCTGGGCAGGGAGCTATTTGCTTTCCTCTACACTAAGGGTAGGTCCAGTTAAAGCTGGTTCTCTTCACATTGGTCTAGAAATGTGTAGACAAGTGTAAAGCCCGATTGAAGCCAAATGTAATCATTTTTCAGTTGAAAATCACGTTTTCAAAGCATACATCAGGCTTAAATATCTTAAATGTTATTATGTGTCCTTAGGTCGAGGGCGGCGGTGGCTCAGGGGTAGAGTGCCTGGACAGAGTTACTGTCGAAGTGTCCTTGAGCAAGACACTGAACCCCTAGCCTAATTGCTCCCGATGCGCTAGTTGGTGCCTTGCATGGTTTCCGCTGCCATCGGTGTATGAATGTGTGTGTGAATGGGTGAATGTAATGCACAATCTCTGTAAAGCGCCTTGGATAAAGGCGCTATATAAATGCACCATTTACCATTTACCATTTAGGTCGCTATTCATCAGAGGAGGAGTTCATCAAGGACCTCAAGATGATGTGGTTTGGTCTCTACTCCCGTTACAATGGCAAAATGGATTCCAGTGGCTTTGAGCACATCTTTGCAGGTTTGACATGCCATCGATATTGTTAACAATCATGAAACTATACTTGTTTTTAGTTTCGCAATGATAATATATTATTTTTAACACTGCACAAACAAAGTTTCGAAAGGAAAATGAAGTAGTTTGAAGTTGAACACATTCTCTTACAGGAGAGGTTAAGAGTGGAAAGGTGTCTGGATTCCACAACTGGATTCAGTTCTACCTTCTTGAGAAAAGGGGCCTGCTTAACTACTACAGCCACAGCTTTGATGGGCCTGTAAGCATCCACAATATCAACTCATAATTTTGTAGGCTTCAGTAGGTTTCTTTTAATGATTGTCTGTCTGTCTGTCTGTATCTATATCTATATCTATCAGTGGACCTCCTACCCTGATGTTCTGGGGATGCAGTTTAAGTGGGACGGTTACTACAAGCAGGTGGGCTCTGCCGTCATTGGCTGCAGTCCTGAGTTTGACTTTGCCATTTACAGTCTTTGCTATATCACCCGCCCTGGAAAAAGGTAAGCGTATCCATACTGTACATACCTGTACACTTGAAATGAAGATTTAACGTATTCTTGCGTATGCATCATTTTTGACCCATGATCTGCATTCTTTAGGTGTAGTCTACGCCTGGGAAGGAAGGAGCTGATTCTCCAGACTTACACCTGGGATAAGACCAGCTATGGCAATGGGAAGAAGTTCATTGGCTCCGCATTCCCTTCCACGCCCAGATGAATTAGACGTCTAGAAATGTCCCATCACTCAGTAGCACTACTGTAGTACATAAAATATTCTGAAATTGAACTGAAATGCACAATAAAAAAGGTTGCATTGATACAATGTACAAGGAAATAATATGTTATGTATGGTATGAGGAAATGTATTATTTGTTTAACAAACAAAGCAATATGCAATGATCTGCCCTTGTTATGCATATTTTTTTCCATTCCAAAACTATCAAATTGAATCACAACTTTCAGAAATTCACAATTCCACGTCAGAAAATACATACAGTAGATCAATAAAATGGAATAAATGAAAATCCACTCCTGAGAGCACGATCTGAAAAAGAACGGGCATTTACACACCCCTTAACTGGCAGAATGCGGACACCCCACCATCAGCAGCATGTGCATGTTTGAGTTTGACACAGTCGCTTACAGGCTTATCAAACAACAAAACAAAAACAAAATGCAGTGTCCTGCACTTTAAGCCATAGACACTAAATGACATTAACAGATCCTGTTCTGCTTGACCTGCTCTGAACAGTAGCCACTAGCCGGACCTGGTCATATCAGCATGTCTATAAAGCGCTGTGTACTACCAACCCAGCTGGGGATAAGACTGTGTGTGTGTGTGTGTGTGTGTGTGTGTGTGTGTGTGTGTGTCTCCAGCTGGGATGGGGGTTTCGTTTACTCTTTCACTCATCTAGGGTGACTAACGGGATAAACTCGGGGTCTGCCGACTGAACTGGGGGACACACTTGCACCACTGTTGAAAGAAAGTATTACCGGAGATAGATCTGCCACTGATCCCATTGTCCACGACTGTGTGTGCATTCATGCAAACTGGGAGTGTAAAAGCATCACTTCACAGGAAAACCAGGCCCTTTCAGTGGTTCATCTGATTTGGCCCTCACATAGCGGACAGAATCTCATGGCAGCCTGACAATAAAGTTAGCCCAGCAAAGAATTCCCCCCTTGCGATTTTGTCAAACCATATCAAATGTTCTGTGCCATTGACTCTTGAAATTAGAAGAGTAAATCTTCTCCCTTTTCACAGGCCCCTCCTTTGGAACCCAAAATGAAATCAAATTAAATCACAGTAGGGAAAATGAAAGAAAGGGATTCAATTGTTTCTTTTGTCACTCACACAACTTCATAATCGAATTATGGCTGGCCACCCGCCAGCCCCTCCTCATCTCCCCCCAAATGGGCTTCTCCTGGCAGTTTTGGCGAGCCACCTGACTTTTGTTTTGTAATTATATTATCCCGCTCTCTCTTTAGCATGTTGCAGCTAATGGCCGCGCGGGCTGCCCCAGCTGCACATGCAGAAACAAAGCTGCTTATGGGGCCAGACAATGGACCCTGTGGAAAGGGGACGCCTGAAGGCGGTCAGCCAATGAACACGCACATCAGGGGGCCAACGGAGGGTTTAGGGAAGGGTTAAAGGGTTTAGGGGTTGATGCTGGTGGTGACGGGTGGGGTGGACGGGTGGGGTCACTCCATGAAGGGGTCGCATCAATGACATTGTTAGGTGGAGGACACATGGCCCACATCACCCTGGTCTCCCCAAGGTTGGGACTGGGCTGGAGGGAGGTTCAAGTTTGGCTTAGAGATGCTGGTCATTTCAAAACTTGATGGCAGACCATGAAACGCAGAGCAACATTCATTCTCTCCAGTTCCAGAGGCGTAATTTCATAAAGAAATAGGGGTTGGCAAGAAATAGGTTACCGCTTAAGCCCCATTTCTAAAATAGCAAAAATAGTTGATCAACTATTTTCTGTTTGGGGTGAAAAGAATGGTTGCATACAATAAAACAGATACAATGCTTATTATAACAAGTGTCACATGTAGATGGACGGGCATCGATTGCGATGAAATATTAATTAATCTGCAAAAACAATTCAGAGTCGGCAACAATATGCATAAAATAAGTGAATACGAGGTTAAATGTGAAGACTAGGACGGGGGCACAATTGCCAGGCCCTGATGCCCCAAATGACACCCCTGTCCAGTTCACGTTTGGTTCATGAAGACTCTTAAAGCTACAGTACACTGAAAATCTGGATCATTGCATACATTTTGAAGAAGATAGGTAGCTATAATGTTACAGGTTTAAATCCAAGGTCACTCTGTTTACGATATTAAAATGCCCATTTTAGGCTAGCTACACATGCACTCTACTGTATGTGTTGGCTCCCAGCCTCCCACATAACACATGTGCACACATACACATACAAATGCTCCTTATGCTGAGGTATTGGCATCTCTCCTAGGACTTCCAGTGTGACAGATGGACAAAACTTGCTATCCCCACTATCACAAACACTGGGGAACAGTGGGAATGCTGGGAAAGGTCATCTGATTTGTGTGTACTATATGTGAAGGGAAGAAAAATGATCTGTTCTTATATGTGAGAACATTAGTTAAATGCTTCCTTTAACAAACCACATAGTAACACAATAGGTAAGTATAGTATAACCCATAGCGGTCACTGCCTAACCAATATGTCAGTATGCATGCACTCCGTAGAGAATTTGAGCATCTGAGCCACTGGACATTTGAAACAAGGGGGTTGCTTCATGTACTGTAAGACAGTCTGCCAGTGAAAATCATCCTCCATGGACCGGACTATGGAACCCTGCAGTCACTGTATGGCATACATACAGTTGGGTGCCACCGATATTGTCCATTATCATTTGACCCATTTAGGCCTGACCTCAATTTAAAAAAATCCTTCTAAATCCTCCAGTTTTCTGAAATAAATATTTTCACGATTTTTCTAAAATAGCAGACCTACAAAGCTCGTAGCGCGCCACTCGGTGGCGCGCTATGAGCTTGTAGATCTGCTATTTTTCAATAGCTAAATTATAATGTTTAAAACACCAAAAGGGGTTCCCGCCCAAAATGGGTTAACTGTCCTTTTGCGCAGATCACGCAAACCTCAGCAAAAAGAAAAGGACAATATCGATGGCCTCCAACTGTATACTGTACGAGATCCCTCAGCATCAACTTATGGAGCATGAACATTCAGTTATCTAACTGCTTTGTGCTGTGCAAAAAAATATATATAAGATGCTATCCTAATGTGTAATTTGGTGTTAACAAAAGTCAGACACAGTAAATCCAATCAAGTAAAACATGTACATCATGAAATGTTAGTTTAGTAACGAGCAAGAGATGTGGATAGCTGCAGCATACTTGACTCTGGTGCACACATTTTCAGACAAAGTGACATTATAGACAGACAAAGACACACATGCATCACTTTGAGGCTCAACTAAATATCATTACATTTACCCTGAGAATAACTATATAATAAGCTGTCAGGATATTCCCTAGTTATTCCGACTCAGGGGATGTGACAGGCTGGGGCTATTCCCATTTTGGGCTTCAGGTGTGGAATAGGAAAGTGCAGAGACCCAGGGGGGAGACGCAGTTGATAGGGCAGTCAGCTTGGGAGTGTGTGGCCATAGAACCCATCCTTTTGCTGCACAGTTAACCACTTGAATATTCCGGGGGGGAAGTTTGCCAAAAATAGCAAACTCGCAATGCTGTGAGCTTGTAGATCGACCAATTTTGGCAAAGCGATTTAGTGTAGACAGAAAGGCGGTCCAAGTACAGTTGTGAGTCAGGTCCGATTTACTAGAGAATTAGAATTGAAAGTGGTTACCTTACACACCAGGGTTTTTTAAAATAGAAATTTTAACTGTTGTTTGTGTCATGAGCACATCCAAACAATGCAAATAATATGTGCCAATTAAGTGATGCAATTCTAATTCAGAATGAGGTAGGGCTTTTCGCAAATAAAGGCATCAAATCTGCATGAATGAGGCAAGGAATTGTTTTGATGCAAAATACTTTTATAAAAACACTTTTATACTTAACACAAATAGCAGATCTAGAACTTTTCAATTTGGTCAACGATTATTATTTTGTCAAAATGATCCTGCAAAAGAAAATTGGACTCTGTGTGCAAAGAGTTTTAGTCTGTACATTCATTGGTGCTGACACGTATTTAATTGGGCCTTAACCTATGTGATCTATAGTATATATATATAGGTCACGACTCGAGTAAATCCCATTTCCAGGAGGGCTGTTGGCAGTTCAAAAACCCGTCCACCAGTGACATCATCGTTAGGCAGATATTTATTTATATATATTTAGATGGCTTCCATTATCGCATTACATCTTTTCAGGAATAGAAAGCCTGCCGTTTCTATTAGCTTGGATTGATGATGTCACTGGTGGACGGATTTCTGAACTGCCCACAGCCCTCCTATGATACACAGAATGAGGATGAAAACATTGTGGCATTTTATCATGTACATTAATGAGGACCAATTATATGAAGGTAGGTTGAAAAGTGGTCCTTTAAAATGATTGGAAACCACTGTATTAGACTACAGCAAATCTATTGGGAGGGTAAATGACCCCCATGTCACACCACTTAACTGAAACCAAGTTTCATCATGTGAGGACACTTGTTCTGTCTCGTGAGGGTTGTCCCATGCAGGACTGGAGTGGAACTGGATGCACTGTTTGACTGACTGCAGTTCTCTGCCAACAGACCTATGTGCTCAAATGCAAGGATGGGTGGCTGGATGGATGAGGGAACACCTGCTCACACGCATCTTCAGGCTGTCACATACAGTTAGGCTCACACACGAGTGAGCGCGTCTCCCCACCGTTTAATGCAAAAGTGTGGATTTGGCGGCTGCCCTGCGCAAAGCAACAAAGCCCCCACCCCCTGCCACAGTGAGCTTAGCCCCCACTGCCACCCCCCAGTCCCCACACACGATTCACGTCAGGATGAGTGGAGCTTCCATGGGCCACGGGCCGGCCACGCGCACACTCACTCAACACAGGGATGAATTGGAAGTGAGTGGGAGGAGGAGGAGCTTTACGTAGGTTATAACCATGCATGAGCCCCTCCAGAGTGTCCCACAGTGATACTATCTGGACTAGGAGCTATAGGACCAACTCATATTCTGCAAAAGGGACAAATTCAACAGGCTATACGGACGGACGGCACAAAAGTTTCAGGCTAATCTTTTATAGGCTACTGGTTGGCAAACAGAATTTCAATCGATCAAAAAGAAAAGCAGCCTATCAGATAGGCCTAGTAGGCTATTTCTTTCGAAGTCTTTGGCCACATCAACTCAGGTATGTAGGCTCATGCGTTTTTTTGTTTGTTTGTTCGTTTGTTTGTTTGAACGTCAATATATGAAGATATCACTGTCATTCAAATTAGTTCTTTTTTTACAGACACACCAACATAGCCTACATAACTATAATGAACTGACTCAACAACTCTTTATTCACTTTGCTTGACATTCTATATTTTGGAAGCATGAATCTCAAATGAAAGCCTATAGGCTTAAAGGTTTCTCATCATGTATTTAAAACTATTTGTTTTGCCTTCATCAAACCATATCAAACAAAATTTGACTATTTTGACAAAATATTTACTGTAAATGTGTCAGCGACATGTTAAGTTTGGATAGAAAATTATGGCTGCAGTGCTACTCAACTAGTGGAGAACGAATGAAATTATTACAGCATTTTGAACAAATGTTGTCAAGCCTGTTCTAATTCATTCTGAGAGTTCCCTGTCAGTGATCTGGGGATGTCTAACCTTGAGTTAATCCCCTGCTCGTCGCTTCATCCAAGTAAATCCTGCAATGGCCCAGATTGGAGTCGCATCCTGTCGTTGTGTGACTTTAGCTAGGCTACTCGTGGAATTACTACTTTAGAAGTTCCCTGGATTAGTCGTCTACTAACCCCGTTTTATGGGAGTTGGGTGGGGGTGGAGGGTTTGCTGAGATTGGCGCGATGGTAAACAGAACTATCATTATGTGACCACACACACACACACACACACACACACACACACACACACACACACACACACACACACACACACACACACACACACACACACACACACACACACACACACACACACACACACACACACACACACACACACACACACACACACACACACACACCCCTAATGAGATTTGCAGGACTGACATTTATGTAACTCCTACAAACCCAATCACACCTGTGGCACCGTTAGTCTGGCACCGGCAGCCAACATGCTTCTTTTGTTTAAAGTGGGAAATTTGGTATATGTTTTATTGGCCTAAAATATTGTCTATATATACATTCATGAATCCACTTGCTGACCGGCTGTCGGTATTGAGCAATTATTTTTATAGGGGAATATATGTGACCATACCATTAACAACCTATATAAGCCAAGATTTTCAAAATTTCATTATGCTTTATGTACGTCAAACTAGGGTGTTTTCATGATTCTGAATCCATTCCAAGCATTAGTTTTGCACAAAAAAACACTCCTTGGGCGAAAGATTGGCCAAATGTTCCCAAAATGTGCTGACCTCATCACATTTGTGATGACGGCTATGGTCGTCTTTAGCCCAAGGAGTGTTTTTTTTGTGCAAGACTAATGCTTGGAAATGGATTCAGAATCATGAAAACCCCTATAGTTTGACATGTCACATGAAGCATAATGAAATTATTACTAGTAGCTAGCATCACCCTGAAGAAGGCAGTATTATCTGTCCGAAACGTTGTGTGTGAGTGTACATCTTTTTCATTCAGCATAATGAAATGATGCCTTATTATTGCCTTATGCTTTATTATAGGCACATTATTGCCTTATAATATAGGTTGTTAATGGTATGGTCACATATAAACCCCTATAAAAAAGAATTGCTCAATAACGACAGCCGGTCAGCAAGTGGATTCATGAATGTATATATAGACAATATTTTAGGCCAATACATTTTTTTTTAAAAGTCACCAAATTTCCCACTCCACACCCCCGGCTGCCGGACTACATGCAGAGCGCAGCAGAAAGCATACAGGGAGCTGTCCGGTGCTGAATCTGTCAGCCACGATTTGGAGGGACTCCTTAATCACAAACATAGGCCTGCTGCCTATTTGTATGATTCATTGAAAAATGTGATCGATCAGTCACTATACAATTCCAATTAAATAAAATTCCATCCATTCCATTTGAAGTGGAGTTAAGGGAATAGTTGTCCTGAATTTATTTACTGTAGCAATGAAGGTTTAACCTAGTTTCACCTTGACACACAGAGTGGGCCACACAAAGGATAAGACTGCTATATATAGGCAGCCTCAGGACTAGGTCTCCCAGCCCTGCCTTGTGAAACTATATTGGTCCAGTCAAGTGCAAAGCCAATATAGTCAAGTCATGTAAACAACATTGCATATTAAAACAGTTCTCCTGCCGCTAATTGTTTGATCCAGTGTTCCGCCGCTGCATAATACGACATTCCCGCTATTTGTTTTATGTGTCTAAATCGCCCTATTTTAATAATTAAAACGAAAGTCCGTCTCTGCCGCGGAGCAGGGGGAGAGAGCTTCTTGTTATGATCTCGAAACCGGAAATCGACACATTCGCTGGGCTGCTAGGGCTTCTGGGAAATTGAGTCCAATGCAAGTGAACGGAAGACACGGCTTCATGGAATGTGGTTTTATGCACCCGGCTTGTGGCGTACCAAGATGGCGGGTGGTGCGATTGCTCGCAAGACACCAGGGAACCTATTTTAAGCGGATTTTCGCCGATCAAAAGCCCAGATACTTCAGCGTATGCTCCAAAGGTAATAAAACAATGTCGGCAGCATTGGATATTTGATTAAAATGCGGGGAACGCGTAGTATGGCGTCAAAGTGTTAAGATGAAAGACACTGCAACGTAACAAACTGTATTTTTAAATACAAATAAAAACAATTTGAATAGTTTTAACAAAGACCAAGACTCTATTATTGTTCAAGAAAAAGTAATCAAACATTTCTAGTTACCCACTCTCAAGCCCGTTTATTCAGGACCGCATTAGCAATGCCTTTTGCTTGCTGCTTCACTGGGCTCATTTGTGGCTCATTTTATCTTCCAGGATTACAGTCTTGCAGGGGTCAGCACACCTTGTACCACAGTAAATGCAGTGCACTATAAGCTCTTCTACTTTTTATGGCTATTTACTCCTCTGTGTAAATGTTTGACAACTATCCTCTTGTTTCCAGTGTGGCATAATGACCAAGCCATATGAGAGACAAGATGAAGGCAAAGAGGAGGTCAGTCCTCTGCAGTGGATGGATGAAGATATGAGCTCTCCTGATGGGGAAATACCCATGGCCTCACAACACTACAGAACAAGTGGCCTCAGCCACCAAGCCCACGAACAGGGGAGCGAGGATGTGGAGGACGACGAAGAGGAAGAGGAAGAGGAAGCACAGGGAGACGAGAACGAACCCAAGCGACGAGGCCCAAAGAGAAAGCGGATGACCAAGGCGCGTCAGGAGCGTTTCCGCGCACGCCGCGTGAAGGCCAACGCCAGGGAGCGCTCTCGCATGCACGGCCTCAATGATGCCCTGGAGAACCTGCGCACCATCATGCCCTGTCACTCCAAGACCCAGAAACTGTCCAAGATCGAGACCCTTCGACTGGCCCGCAACTACATCTGTGCTCTGTCTGAGGCGCTGGAGGGCGGCCAGTCCACGGATAGCAGGGCCTTCATGGAGACGCTGTGCAAGGGCCTCTCTCAGCCCACAAGCAACCTGGTGGCTGGCTGCCTGCAGCTGGGCCCCTCTCATGGAGCAGGAGCTAGGCCCGAAGATTTACAAGGGGCCAGGGGGGGATCTGCTGCTTTAAATGGGGTTGGCATGGGGGTAGGGAGCCTGGGGTACTCGTCGCCGGGTCTTCCGAGCCCCCCGTACGGCACCTTGGACTCCGCTCACCTGCTTCACATGAGGGCCATGAAGGGGGTCATATACGAGAACCACTCCTCAAACGACCACAGCGGTGGCGTTGGCACCCCGCCATACGATGGCCCCCCGACACCGCCTCTCAGCATCGGCAGTAACCTGGTCTCCAAGCAGGAGTCCTCGCCCCACTACCTGCCCCCACACCACTATACTCCCCCCTCCATGGAGCAGGCTGGGCCTCAGGGTCAGCTCCTCTATCAGACTGCCGGCTATGAGGTGCACCTAGACGTGCCCTATGACCCCTACCATCCACAGCAAATGGTCCCCCAACAGATGGCCACTGTCTACAGAGACTAAGAGGTTTTTTTTCCTGCAGCACGGACTGACTTTGGTGTCAGATGCTTGGACTTGAAGACTGAGTCAGACTATCTCAGTGAACCTAGCTGCTATAGCAGTAGTAGTGAGTGTGTTTTACTATTTGTGGGAAACATAAGGATAGTAAAACCAGACGACATTGTATGGACATTCATGAAAATGTAGGGTTACATTTAAGAAAAGATTCAGGTTGTAGTTAGGTTAAATTAAGTTAAGGTGGCATTTTGTTTTATGACAAAATGGTTTTGATGTCCCCACAAAGATAGCATGTCTGCGTGTGTGTGTGTGTGTGTGTGTGTGTGTGTGTGTGTGTGTGCGTGTGTGTGTGTGTGTGTGTGTGTGCATTTGCACTGTTTACAGTAGAATAGTGCTTTACTTTGTGAGAATCAACAAATGCTTGATAACATTTTTGATTTGTAAATGTATTACCAAATGATTGAACACCCTTCCAGGTCTTAATGGGAAGACTTTGTCATTGTGACCGTATTGGCAGTCATGACAGATGAGATGTTATTGTCGCTTACATGCGTACTTCTTCATGCAGATATTGCAGGTATCTTTATTTATTCAAATATTTATATGAGCTCTTGTTTATTTAGTTGTCTTTTAATTTTGTATATACTGTGCAGTAGTGGTATTCTCTCTTTGTGACCTGTGTTAGTATATCTCATCATTCTTTTGTGTTCCATTTTACTCTTTTGTCGATTCATTCTTGTTTTGCACTTAAAAAAACGTTTGGATGAACTTTGCTAGCATGACATCAGTGATAGCGATAGGATATGTTGATAAATTGAACATAACAAATTAACACATTAAGACATTCTCAGATAAAACCTATATGGAAATGGATCCAGCACGGAAATTAAATTCATGGTTGACGCAGGATTCTGTATTTATGTATTTATTGGGTTAAAGTTAACTTAGTTAAAACAGTCAAAAGTGGTTGGTGTAAAAAAAAAAAGAGTATCTTTGGTACTGCGCGCGCGCGCACACACACACACACACACACACACACACACACACACACACACACACACACACACACACACACACACACACACACACACACCCCTTCAGAGAGAAAAGGACAAACCCGGGCACATAGAAAAGGATAGAGAATACAGACAGAGGGACAGACAAGGGCCAGCGAAATGATAGGCGATGATAAATGAATGATGGAGGATTAATGATGGGTAAATTAATTTGCATAAACATGATGAATGCATGGCTGAAAGTCCACGGAGGCTGCACGATCAACACAGTCTGGCCCTTCTCTTGACCCCTGACCTTCCATTGTTGTGTATGTCATGGTGTCTCTGGGGACCAGGAGGGAAAGACGTGTCTCTGATGGCCGAGGGACACGGAGAAGAGCAGAGCAGTGTTGATTTTGACAGCACATTTTGATTTAGTTTGTCTTTTGAATGAAATTCTATTAAGTTTTAGTCATATTTTAGTCATCTCAAAAGGTTTAGTTTTAGTAGACTAAATATCATAAGACTTTGTCGACTAAATCTACAGTTTATTTTGTCAACAGTGTCTTGATGGCGTCGAAATGCCTGATTTTACACTTGGCTGCATACTTAAAGTAGTCACGCTGCGATGAGTTGTCAGCATGTAGATCTGCTATTTTCAGAGCCGAAAATCGCAACCAAGCATAAAATTACTTGTCTTTTCGTTGTAATGGATCTCTTATCCACTAGTCCCTCCCTAACATTTTTCACCATAGTTTTAGTCAACGAAATCAACACTGCAATGGCATAATATTATGAACATGAACCCACATAACAATGGCTTGATAAATCCCAAACACCTCTTGGAGAGGGGGTGGCATGCAACCTGTTCCCCTCCACTCCTATTTACCCACTACTTCATCTCTCATCTTTCTCCCTGGATCTTGTGCTTTAGCCGCATAATCCTTTGGCTGTCTTGTAATGAAAGGGTGGATGCTGTGAGGCCGGATTGGAGGATAAAGGTTTGTGATTAAAATGGCTGCACGGCAACAGGGTTGGGAGAGGTTCTCAAACTGGGATGATATACTGCAGTCCAGTGGTTCTCAGACGTGGCACCCTAGTGTGCCGTGACGCAAGTCCAGGGGTGCCTCAGAATACTTTGGAATCATTTGGAATTAATCAATATTAATTAATCACTTCTTAGCAAGACGGACCACTAAATCTTGTCGCCAAAAATAGCAGGTCTAAAGCTCACAACGCGTCACGTTGTGACGGCTTGTGAGCTTGTAGATCAGCTTGTAGATCAGCTAAAGGAGAATGTTCCCCCCAGAATAGGGATGCTGGGATGGTTAGTGGTTAAATGTGAAATATGAAGTTATTTTCAATCCGTCGTAATGGAAACATATATTCTCTCAAGTTTTCCTTGTGACACATATTGTGTCTATAGGGGGAAAGACATTACATATTTACGTACCGTAATATGACATAAATGTAAGGTTCTATATTATTTAGAGGGGACCAAAAGGTTTGAGAACCACTGCTGTAGTCCCATCGTGTTAAACCCAGGTCCTCCCTGAGACCACAACCAAACTGCTGTCCACATAATGTACATAATACACGATTCTGCATACCTAGACCTGCCCCAACACCTGCAAATGCACTCACTTGCACATGCATATGCACATACCCACAGGCCTACCACACACGCGCACACACACACACACACACACACACACACACACACACACACACACACACACACACACACACACACACACACACACACACACACACACACACACACACACACACACACACACACACACACACACACACACACACACACAGAGTACTTCAATCAGGATGAATAGTAGTTGGGGTGGGGTGAGAGGTTAAAAAAACTAAGAATGGCCTGTGGGAGTGGGGTGTGTTTACTGTGACCTCCATGACCCCTCTTGTTCCTGCCCAATGATGAAGGCTGACAGGGAGAAATGGGGAGCCATGGAGAATGATCAGTAAATAACGAAGACATAGATAAACCTACAGGTGGCGAGAGGGGAAGCCCAAATTGTAAACTGGAACGCCATAAAAGGAGTCAACCAACATCACCGAGCTAGAAGTATAACGCATGTACGTTATTCATTCAAATAAGAAGCGAAGTTCTGAAAGCAAAAGCTGAGAAAAAAAAGACAGCGAAGAAGATAAAAGTGCTTGAGTAAACAGTGTGGTCAACACTGCTTCTGTTGGCCCAATGCGCCTCACTGGTAGAAGTGAATGCCACCCACTGAGAGGTCAGTTGTTAGGGGTCAAAAGGTCACCTTGGGTCACTGGTGGGAATGGTCTAGCAGCACCATGGTGGTCAGTCAGTGGTAGTATGACCTTGGGGGGGGGGGGGGGGGGGGGGCAACGTGTCTCATGGTGTGTTTTGACACTGTTTAAAACAGTGAGCATTAGATAACCGTTGGGTAATGTTAGGGCCTTAGGGGCGATATTATGGATAAAATGTTGATAATCCTGATAAATCTCTGATGGACATCCCACGCTTGACTTGGCTTGGCTGAAGTATATTGCTTTGTTTTTACATGGATTAGCATAATCCTGTGCGTGTTTTTTGGTGTGCACATTTATACCGTGTGTATTTCTGTGTGCATTTGTGTGTACTGAGTTGTCTGTCATTTATAGCATGTATTTCTTCCTGACACACAATTTAATCAGTATTATCATCATTAGATTTCTCCACTAGATATGTGACATGAGCATCCAGACCACACTGATAAAAACTGGATGTTGGAAGCAACTTGTGGGGAACACACTGTGCAAATTGTGCATGTGAACATTGGCCTGGGAGCAGCTGCTATTATCTGTTATTTATCAGAGAAACAACAGTACAGTTCAAAATACTGTACATGGTGTGTGTGTGTGTGTGTGTGTGTGCATGCGTGTGTGTGTCTCCGTCTATACATAGGCTTGTGTGAGTTATTGAGGATGAAACAGTATTAAGCAGCTGATCAGAGCTCAGTGTCTGAATCGTTGCATTAACTCCCTAATCCCAAAGAGGAGTGGAAACTGCAGCTCCATGTGCTCTAAGCAGTACGTCACACATTATGCAGCTATAGAGGGTATGCACGTGACATCATCATCATACCCGGAAGTTATGCGGGAATGCCTACTGAGTGGCAAAAAAAATACTTTTCTGGCCTTGACAGCTCATACATCCAAACAGAAAAGTCCTATCTGATTGCATTAAACAACGTTAATCGACATTAAACTCACTTTGCAATTGCCAAGTCACTTTGCCACTCAATTTCCCATTCACTTTATGCATGCGCATACCCTCTATAGTGCTTACACAACAAAAATGTATTTAAACAATTACTTACTTACCGGTACGCCTATCGCCCAACCTTGGATACATGCCATTAATAAGAACTCTCCAGGCATCCAGCTGTCCCTATGTGTGGCCAGATCTCTCATCTCACATCTGCATCTAGTTCACGCTGCGTGCCAGGTGTTTCTTGGTCTGCCCCTCTTCCTTCTCCCTTGTGGGTTCCAGAACAGCAGGCTTGCGAAGGGTGTGGCCAATCCATCACCAGCGTCTTTGTTCGCTGCCACAGTTCCAGGTTACTGATTGTGTTAGGCCATTCTTCTAAGGCAGGTGTTGATGAAAGTCTGGATTTTCTTCATGGTGTTAACGATTGTTCTCCAAGTTTCAGCTCCATACAGCAGAACAGGCTTTACAATGAAATTAAAGATCCTGATCTTGGTTTTTATGGGAAGATCTGAGGATCCCAAGACATTCTTCAGCTGATGGAAAGCTGCTCTTGCCTTTCCCATCCGAACATTCACGTCAGACGGTCAGTGTCTGTCCCGCCAAGTTTGTCAACGATACTGCCTAGATAGGTGAAGCTCTCCACCTCCTCTAGTGCTTCACCTTCTAGTGTGATGGGGGTAACACTATCACTGTTAATTTTGAGGACCTTGCACTTTCCTCTGTGGATGGTGAGGCTAAGTCGTGTTGAGATGGCTGAGACTATGATTGTCTTCTTCTGCATTTGATGTTGGGTGTGGGAAAGAATTAAGAGCCAGATCATCAGTAAAGTGTCCAAGGTGTCCACTGGATGCCATTTCTATTCTGTGCTGTGGATGTCTTCACAACCCAATCGATGGCTAACAGGAACAATAGGCAGCCTTGCCATTTAAACAATGCCCACACAAAAACATATGGGCAATGATCAGGTGGCGCCGTGGCGGTGATGATCACATGAACTAATTTAGACCTGAGGCTGATTCTAAAATCCCCTTCTAAATCCTTAAAAACTCTGTGTCTGGTGGAGACCTCATCTGCCCAAAACGGTACATTTTCAGGATTCCAAATTCTAAAGTAACAGATCCAGTGACGTAGAGTCTGTGGGGGCCGCGCCCGTTCGCGCAATTCTCGTCTTGCATTGACTTTGTATGTAATCGCGCCGCTCTAACCATCCAAGTCTGGCACCTTAACAGGTCTCTTTTTTCCTGACTGTCCGGGACGGGGGGTGGACCGCGTTGCCTGTCCCTTGTACACATGCAGATCAGGCATTGAAATGCTAATCTGGGTGCTTGTTTTCACCTACCAGGTATGGGTATGCAGAGGCTCTGAGCCTTAGTATGCATGCATACAGTACTGTACTCTGCTTAGGCTACTTGTTCACAGCAAGCTTGCCATTGAAACCTTCCGCCGTCCCAGCGACAGTTCTACAGAACCTGCTAGCCTGCAATCATGGCATTTAAACATGCTCTTGTTTATAATCTAAACACTGTGACACGTTTAAAAAGTGTTACAAATAAGTGTTTAGAACCTAAACGCTTGGGTTTAGTGTGAAACTAAACGCCCCCATGACGATTATAAAAACATTTCGTCTCTGGGTACAATAGTATGATTTAGGGGGAAAAAAACACACAAAAAGTTGGAATACAGCAACAATATATGGTTACAACTAAAATAACCACAGATGCTTTCCCAGATTTAAAGGTATGACGTGTGTTTGAAATACCTGCTGTTGGACTTACAGTATATTCAGAGACAGGGCTGCAGAATGCATATGGCAATGGTTCTCAAACCTTTTAATTTCAAGGAACACCATAACCCTGAGAGTTGCATGTAAAGGAGCTCGCACTGCTGCGTTTTTCGGATTAGGTCCTTGCACACTGGTGCGATTTTTGGATAAGCGGAGGAAAATACACGTGCTGTGCACCCGAAAACAATGGCATTTGAATCTGCTACCGAAATTCGCTCCGATAATGCAGCAGTCTGTTAAAGGTATTTGCACATAGCCTGTAGTGTGTTTTGCAGATTCAAATCAGAAAAAACACAAAATATCCTTCCCGAGTTGATGGATGCAAGGGAGGAGGATCGCAATGCCATCAGCCCGCTGGTCACACAGTCACAAGAATACGCCATTATCGCTATAATGCCCATAGAGAATCTATTCCCACCATGCTTTTAAACTTTTATATAACTTGCCTGGTATGCCTTGCATGCAAACAACCAAAACGTGTAGCCGAGTGCCGAAGCCAAGTAACAAAAGTTGACAAAATGTCTGATATCCTTATGCAAATGATTGCCACCATGGTCTATTTTCACTATATCTCAGCCAATATTGCACTTAAAGGACAACTTTAGTTTTTTTCAACCGAGGTTCATGTTTTAGGTTGTTATTAGACAAAGTAAAAGAGTGTTACTTTCTTTTCATTTGCTGCTTTCTTTCATTTCAGGGATTTTAGCTGTTTTTGACAGGGGGCGGGGGCATTCAAGCATGGGGCTAAATATGTATTTTTTTACAAAATGTCATAGCAATTTATTTGTATTATTTACTATAGTCCTACTAGACCCCAAGAAATTACATCTGGCCACAAAAGATCACAGGATCTACTGAATGTGTAGAACTGACATACTATTACTCAGTGTGGCTTCCCCCCAGTAGGCTACCTTCACATTCAGTAGATCCTGTGATCTTTTGTGGCCAGATGTAATTTCTTGGGGTCTAGTAGAACTATAGTAAATTAAAAAAAGAAATCGCTATAACATTTTGTAAACAAATACATATTTAGCCCCATGCTCGAATGCCCCCGCGTTCATAATAACCTAAAACATGAACCTCGGTTGAAAAAACTAAAGTTGTCCTTTAACTGAACAAATAAAGGTGTAATGTCTTGACCTATATATTTTGAGGGTCAAGGATCATTCATAATGATGAATAAATTCATTATTCACACCGGTGTGCAAATCAGATTACAATAGACTAATCACCTTTTACCAGCAAGTAAGACGCGGGAAACGAACGAAGCCGTTGTGGCAGTCTGACACACACACACACACACATCTCTGTATGGTTCCAATTTCAGTTGCCCTCTGGTGGCGGGCGGGTGGTGTTACAGCGTGACACAGAAACAGACAGTTTTGGCAAGCTTCTATAGTTACTGCTCACTTCGTTCGCAATTAAGGGATACCATGCTGAGTTTTGGTCTCATAAAAGATTTATTATTTGCCTTTTACATGTGTGCAAAACTAAAACATTAGGCCATTTTAATAACAGAAAATGAATGACAATTATACACAACAATCACAATGTTCCTAAATAACTTTAGAAATTCTCTGGATTATCTGATGATCCACTAACACCGTTTTATGGGGAGTTGGGTGGGGGTGGAGGGTTTGCTGACAGGGGCGTGATGGTAAACAAAACAGAACTATCATTATATGTGACCACACACACATATGAGACTTGCAGGACTGACAGTTATGCAGCTCCTAGGCGCCTGAGAGCAGAGAATCAGAGAGAATCGACACCTGTGGTACCAGAGAGCGGCAGAACACATACAGGGAGCTGTCCAGTGCTGAATATGTCAGCCCGGATTTGGCGACACTTTAACAAACGTAGGCCTGCTGCCTATTTGTATGATTCATTGAAAGTAACAAAAATGTGATCAATCAGCCACTATGTACCGAATTCAAATTAAAGTTCCATCCATCCAAGTAGAATTTAGAGGAGCAATCTAATAGTTGTGCTGAATCTTTTTATGACATACTGGAACAATGAAGGTTTAACCTTACTTTCACCTTGACACACAGAGTGGGCCACACTAAGGATAAGACTGCTTATATATATATATATATATATATATATATATATATATATCCTCAGGACTAGGTCTCCCAGCCCTGCCACATATTGGTCCAGTCAAGTGCAAAGCCAATATAGTCAAGTCATGTACAGCATAAACAACATTGCATATTAAGAATCACAATGAATCACTTAATGTACAGTATAAAATGTAGCATTCTTAATTATAATTAAAACGATATTTCTAATTAAAGGCACTTAATAAAAATGGGTCACTTTATCGTCTACTCAGACTTTTGTGAACACCCTCTATACAAACCCATTGTAACTTCAAAACTCTGATTTAACCATGATAAGGTAATCGAAAACACCCACCATTGGTTCTGGTGACTCATACTGCCCTCCTAATACGTGAGGGGGCTGTGTTTTTTCAATTACTTTTCATTTATTATTTTTATTTTATTTTAAGAATTAAAAGTAAATGAAGGTAATTGAAAAAACAAGGTTTTCGATTAATCTTTTTAATCAATTGTCTAATGTAATCCTGGGCTCTACACTCCCTCTGCCAACCTGGGGAGAGCAACGAACTAAACTCATGCTCATCCTTCAATGCACGAGTCCATCAGTCCAAGAGACTTCTTTTCACCTGACAGGGGGGGGAGCACATGGAAGGAACACGTTATTCCAACCAGTTCCTTTCCCCTCCAAGCTGACCAGGGGGAGGCAGTTTAGAGACCAGGATTACTGCATGTTTTTGTGAGGGTACCTACCCTAGGGGACACGGGGAGAACATGAAAACTCCACACAGAAATGCCCTTTCGCCAACCCCACATAGGGTATGGGCACTGATGACGCAGAAGAGAGAACGCGCATGAATCTATCATGATTAAAATAGTTTGAAGTTACAATGGCTTTGTAGGGAAGAGGGGACGTGTCTGATAAAAATGAATATCAAATACTGAATCGAGCAATTTAAACACTGTCCAGGGTGCTCCCTAAAGCCTGAGTAGATGATAAAATTACCCAATTTCTTTTTTAAAAGTGAAATATCCCTATAGTATAAGTCTAAGATTAGAACAGGAATACAAACATGCACATTCTGTAAGAGTCTAGGGTATATGGAACAGTGTATAAATGTCAGGTCATATTTGAAAATTATTCCACAGGTAAAGCCTTGGACATATACTTGACATCACTAAAGCTCTCTAGTTAAGGGAAGATAATGGGTGTGTACTGTATGCACACAAGGCTCATGAGGAGATTCCTCAAACTGATCCAAACTCCAACATTCATTCAGAAAACCAAGGGGTACAGCCATGGAGCACAGAGCTTCAGCTCAAGATCTATTCTTACTCAAGAAGGTGAAGGACACGTCCTGGCTGAAGAAGGAGGTCCTTTTCATAGTAGTCATCCTGAAGGGCGAACACACGATCCTCCGCGTGCCTGAAATCCTCTTCATCAATTCCAGCAGTTTTTAACCTGGAGAGCAGTTGAGAGGGGTGTTTAAGCAGTCACAAATTAATACAAAATACTGTATAATGTTAGTGTGGTAACTTCAGGTCAAGAAAGGCACATACTCAGTCTTTATCTCTCTCAATATTTGCATCCATTGCTAGAATATAAACCGTAAATGGTCCGTCTGTCAGTAAAAATGTAATCTTTATTTTGGATTCTAATCGCAGATTCTAATCAAAACAAGCTTTATTTAGGCCCGATTACAGCCGTGTCCGCTGGCCGCAGTTACATAATTCCTGCCTTGGGTGGTTTGCGATAGGATTGCATAGCATTTAGCCAACTTCCGGTTAAAGCCCAAGGTAATTTTTGCCCTTTAAATAAACCTCACAGAAAATAACTCTGGTACTGGAATGGACAGACTGAAACAATGCTGGCAGTCAATGTGTTAACTCATTCTTTGCCAGCACTCTCCCACCCCCTGTTCTCCCATTGCCAGGCTTATATTATTTAGATTTTACATAGTCACAGAATATTCATCTTCACTATGATCGCAAAATGGATGGTTGGTAATGAGAGCTGTTCGTTGTGTGTTAAATCAATTTGAAAAATGGTCCATGAAATAATAATAACTTTATATAGCACCTTTTCAAAAACAAGTTTACAAAGTGCTTCACAATAAAAATACATAAACAGTACAACATTTCATAATTATTATAACTAGACCTGTACGTGCCCATGGCAGTCGGCCACCGGCCTACTTGGGAACGATGCAACTTGGGAACCTAATGATATACGTTGTCATAGCACCCGTTTTAACTGTCAGCCAGTGTCCCACATGGAGATCTGTGTATGTGCCTGTGTGTGAAGACTGCAAACTGAAAAGTGTACTTGACAATCAATTATACGATTATACATTATAGAATAAATTGTAATTATGTATTTTCATGTATTTAATCTTGTTGTATTTGTAATTATGTATTTTGTACTTTTTGTATGTATTTTATATGGACCCCAGGAAGATTAGCTGTCAGCTAATGGGGATCCATTCAATAAACAATAGAGTATGCACATGCATGCTTTTCCCATCAGGACACGCACCCCTCATCTAGACTGAGTGGCAAAACATTGAGCAGCATGGAGTGTTGGAGTTTGGAAGCGCTCGTTGGAAATCACTCAACCGTCCTGCGTACCACCCGTTTCACATAATGCAGGAGGCAGCAAAATGTTCTGTTATTGAAAACAAGCACTTCCAAACAGACAGAAAGTATAGCACATAACGTTTCTAACTTTGCAGATAGAAAGAGGATAATTCAAGCTTTTCGTACAGCTGCAATGTTGGTGAGTTTAACATTGTTTAATGTAGACAGGACTTTTCTGTTTGGATGAATGGGCTGTCAAGGCCAGAAAGTAGTTTTTTGCCACTCGGTGGGCGTTCCCACATAACTTCCAGGTACGATGATGTCACGCGCAGAGAGCCGCTTTTAGGGTAGTGCGAATGGTGCCGCCGCACAGGGCCTCGCGCATGCGAGGCCTCGCGCTAGGCAGCGTTTTTTTAAATTTTTATAAAAATAAACACTTTCCATTTCAGAGTCGGAGCTAAAATAGGCAGGGGCGGTTATTAGCGCTACGCACGACGGCTAGAGGCCCCGAGAGTTCTCTCTGAAAAATGTCTAATATCGCAGCCCGTTCCGTCGCAGTTGATAAGCTGCGGTCGGTTTGGGGTCGGGGGCCCCCCCAGGGGAGCCTCCGACGGCCGCACGTCACCTCCTCCTCCCAACCGGCATCACTTCATCCTCCCGTTAAGTGACGCCCGACCGTCCCGTCATGGGGCCCCCTGTTGTCCCCCCTCTGCCGTGCAGGCTTGCACTGTGAGCTTGTAGATCGGCCGCACCACCGTGCAACGCAGTCGAATTATACACACAATGGAACCAAACAAAAACAAACTGAACACATGTAGGCTAGTTTCGTGCAGCTCCGCTCACAAACAAAACGACTAGTCACTCGAGTGAAGTGAACTGGAGATGAGAACCTGGCATAATATTTGTAGGAAAGTGAAGGCAAAAGTAAGTATTAATTAATTAATTACAAAAATGTGCGCGCGCACATTTGTTCCCCCCCCAACATATCGCACAGGGCCTCGCATTTCTCCCAGACGCCTCTGCACGCGCATACCCTCTATCTGGGCCCACTGGCAGAGCCTGATTGGTTGAGCCTCAATTGGCTGAGGCAGGTTCTGAAGAACATTTTTAGTGAAGGTACTTTCAGCTTCCCCGTGTTGCGTTGAGGAGTTGTGGCAATTTGTACAAAATGGGTATACAAAGCAGGCTACTCCTACGCCAATCAGGATGGATTATGAGAAATCAAACATACCCGTCTTGATCACATGACTATGGAGAGCATGTGTACCGATTTGCGTGAAATTCCAGGAAAAGATTTTTCCTTGGCCTCTAGGGAGTGTGCATACAAAGTTTTACACAGATCTGTGCAGTTAGAGGTAAAAACACTAATCGGACAGTTATAGCGCCACCATGAGGACAAGTTGAAAATGTTCTGGTGGCATTTCTTCCTCGGCCTAGTGGGAATGTGAGTGCACAATTTCACGGAAATCACACAATGTGTTCATGATTTGCGGCATTTTGTTTGAAACTGAGCACTCCTGCGAACTTTGGAAGCCAATATTAGCTAATCAGGATGGAGTCTGAAAAATGTGAAAGACCCGTTTCGTTGAATGGCTCTAGAGAGACTGTGTACCAATTTGTGTGATGTTTGGACAAAATCTGTAGGTGTACTGTCCAAAAGAATGTTTTGCACAAAGCGGCCTCCTGGTGGCGCTATAAGAGGTCAATGTGAAAACCTTGGGGCAGAGGTTCAGCTGTGGCATTCAGGGAGTGTGTGTGAAGAGTATGGCTGCGATCAAGCCAACGGTGCCGGAGATTAGCTGTCCAGACGGACGGACACACGGACGGACACAAACGGACGGAGTGCAAAACATACTCTCTCCCCATGCCTTTGGCCTGGTGGAGACAAAAATAACAACTTAAAGTATAGTAGTAGCGACCTTGTCACGTTGATGAGGTCGGTGGTCGGAAGATAGATAGCATTTTATGTAGACATAGCACTCTATAGTGTATACTCAGTTTCATTATATAGATATTTCACTGTTAGGTTCTAGCTTATGTATGATTCATGATGACTATTTTTATGCATTTTATTTGATGTATTACCAAGTTTTTGTTCTTGCTTACTGTAAATCGCTCTGGGAGTGTCTGCTAAATGCCTAAATTGTAAATTGAAGACAACAGGAAATAGCATGGCTTTACTGTTCTGTGCCAAATGCTGCTGCTAATATATTGTATTTTATACAGTATGTCAATGTATTGTTATTATACTATATTCTAAATTGGGCCGCTGGGGCAACTGAACTGAAAATGTTATATATGCTGTGGCAAACCAGGGGAAACAGCCAGGCCTATTCCCCACATAAGGAGGCTGGGGGAGGTAATAGAGGGAGTATATTACCCTGTACAGGTATTGCAGCCAATGGGAGCCTGGACATGGACGCACCTGCAGCCAGTAAGGCAATCAACAGAAGCTTTTAAATAGCCGACGCCCAAGCTGCCTGGTGAGTCAGTTTGGACTAATGGAGGAGTGAGGAAGCAGGAATCACTCTGTTCATGAGGAGGCTGGTATGATGGACATTTCATAAGTGAGTACAAGATCTAACTCAAACCTTTGGACCCACTTGGATGTGCTGTGCGTGTATTGTGGCTCACCTGGTCTCGTTCTCTCTCCCTCCCTCCTAGGCCGACTGAACTCCACAAGGGAGAGCCTACAGCACTCTCCACCCCTGAATACAGGATAGTCACTAGCTCTCTCTCTGCTTTGCCCACAGGACTAAAAGCCCAAGCCCCAGACAGGAGGAACCCTGAGTTGATGTTTTGCCCCGTTTTCCCCTTCCCTAACAAGTTAATAAAAGACACTTTATGTTGATTCTGACTCTGAGCCTCTTATTTTATTGTGAATCTTGCCTATTCTCCCCTGGGTTGCCACATTTGGTGGAGAACGTGGGTAGCCTCGGTCCGGCATTGACAGATTCACAATAAAATAAGTACTCGTGAGTGAGACACAGGGCGTAATGGAGAACGCCTTGATCCAGCTCATACAGAACCAGGCCCAGCAGGCTCAGGGCCTTGAGGCCTTACAGGAGGCCATGACTAACCTGAGCAGACACTTGGTCAAGTCCGAAGAGATAATTGAACCCAGCAAGGTGCTCACCAAACAGACGGCCGACGACGACATTGAAATATACCTTGACATTTTTGAAAGAACCGCAGAGAGAGAGCAGTGGCAAAAGGCGCAGTGGGCAGGCATACTGGCCCCGTTTTTGACCGGAGAAGCACAGAAGGCATACCGGGACCTGCCGCTCACAGAAGCAAGTAGCTATGAGAAATTGAAGGTGGCCATCTTGGCACACTATGGACACAACCTTCAAACCAGAGCTCAGAGGGTCCACGCATGGTCCTATGACTCCTTCATTCCGGTCCGGCCACAGATTGCCGCCCTGATGCGCCTGACTCGGGCCTGGTTGACGTCGGGGGAGGGACCCGCAGCCTTGGATAGAATTGTGCTGGATCGGTGCACTAGGGCACTACCGGCCGAGGCCAAACGACACGTCGCCCACAACAGCCCAACCAACGTTGATGCCCTGATAGAGTTACTGGAAAACTACCAGGTCACAGAGGACCTAATGCGAGGCAGTCGGCAGGAGAACTCACGCCCGGCCCGTCCTGACCCCCGGGGAGATAAACCCCGGCAGAAAAAGGGTAATATGGAGGCCCCACACCAGGTCCCTACCAGCAGGCCGGATTCAACCCGACCCCCGGCCGCAACTCGAGATCGTCGAAGGTGCTTCACCTGTGGCCAGGAGGGCCACTTGTCCTGGAGTTGCCCAGGGAATGAGGAGTCCATGCCTACAGAGGGCCCACCGGATCCACCACAGAGGGGTGCTAGCTATCTCACCACTTGCTGGGCCCACGAGGGTACCGAGGCCCCCAGGCTCCCTGTTAAAGTAGGGGACCAAGATGCCGAAGCCTTGTTGGACTCCGGAAGTCACGTGACCCTCACCTGGCCCGAACTAGCAAATGGCACCCCAGGACCCTCGATTCCGGTTTCCTGCGTTCATGGAGATACACAGAGTTATCCCACCACCCAAGTCAAGATACAGACCACCCGAGGGTCCTTTGAGGTCTGGGCCGGGGTGGTGGAAAAATTGCCAGTTCCAGTGCTGATCGGACGAGACTGCCCCATTTTCTGGCGGTTGTGGGACCGCAAGACCGTTGAACACAAGAGAGGGAGGAAAAAGAAAATGCCCCGGCGCACAACTAAAGTCAAGCCGGTGCATGCATGTGCCGCCCCGTCCGATGTCCCCCTGTCGTCTGGAACCGGGACCGATGGAGAGGCGCGCGTCCCCGCCGAGACCCCCGGGAAGGAGGACACGGGGCCCAACATGTCCTCGACCGACGAGAGCTTTGCTGAAGCGTTCTCAGAGTTCCCCCTGGCGGAGGTAGAGCCGGGGGTCCGACCAGGACAGTTTGGGACCGCCCAGTTAGAGGATCCAAACCTGGAGCAAGCCAGAAGAAATGTGGCCGTCGTAGACGGGAAACGTGTGGACGGGGTGAGTGATGCCACTTTCCCACATTTTGCTGTAAAACATGGACTTTTTTATAGGGTGGTTAAAGGGGACACAGACAAGGTGGAGCAGTTGCTCGTGCCGAAACGTTATATTCCCAAAGTATTGTATCTAGCACATTCCCATCTGCTGGGGGCTCATTTGGGGGTAGAAAAAACCTATGATAGGATCCTGGGCCGCTTCTATTGGCCAGGTGTAAAGAAGGCAGTCCAGGAATATTGCAGAAGCTGTGCAGAGTGCCAAAAAAACGCCCCAAAAGGTACATTATCGAAATCCCTTGATCCCATTACCCATAATTGGCACGCCCTTCGAGAGAATAGCCATGGACATAATTGGTCCCCTGCCAAGGTCCAGTAGGGGGCATCGGTATATCCTGGTCACCCTGGACTATGCCACCCGCTACCCGGAGGCAATCCCGCTACGGACGGCGAATGCCAAGACCGTGGCCAAGGAACTGTTCCTCCTGTTCAGCCGGGCTGGCATCGCGAAAGAGGTCCTCACTGACCAGGGAAGTTGTTTCATGTCGCGGTTGATGAAGGAGATGTGCAAGTTGTTGAAGGTGAGACAGATAAGAACGTCAGTCTACCACCCAGAGACTGACGGGCTCGTGGAACGTTTTAATAAAACCCTCAAACGCATGCTCAGGAATGTTGTTGATGTTGATGGGAAAGACTGGGACCAGCTAATACCTTATGTCTTGTTTTCCATCCGAGAGGTCCCCCAGGCGTCCACGGGGTTTTCCCCATTTGAGTTGCTGTATGGACGGAGACCCAGGGGCCTGCTGGATCTGGCCAGAGAGGCGTGGGAACAACAGCCATCCCCTCATCGCTCTGTCATAGAGTACGTTGACCAGATGCGAGAGCGAATGGCTAAGGTCTGGCCCCTCGTGCGAGAGCATATGCAGCAGGCACAGCAAGCTCAAGCCCGGGTCTACAACCGGAATGCCAAAATACGGGAATTCAAGCTTGGAGAACTTGTCCTCGTCCTTGTCCCAACGGCCGAGTGCAAGTTCCTCGCCAAGTGGCATGGGCCCTATGAGGTGGTTAAAAAGGTCAGTGAGGTCAACTACAAGGTGAGACAACCCGGGAGGAGAAAGTCCTGTCAAATCTATCATGTGAATCTCCTAAAAAAGTGGCACCCCCCTGACTGTGTTCCGATAACCTCATTCATTGCAGAAGCCCCAGTCTCTGACCCCTCACAGGTACCGCTAGGCCCCCAACTGGCCCCGACCCACCGTCAAGATCTCATAGAGTTGACCAGCCAGTTTCAAGATGTGTTCTCCGACCTGCCGGGGCACACTGATGTGATACAACATGATATAGTCACCGAGCCAGGAAAGAAGGTGAGGCTCCGCCCGTATCGTATCCCTGAGGCTAAGAGGGAAACCATCAGAGACGAGGTCAAAAAGATGTTGGACTTGGGGATAATTGAGGAATCGCAGAGTGCCTGGTCAAGCCCTATTGTTTTAATTCCCAAGCCAGATGGCACTGAGAGGTTCTGCAATGATTTTAGGAAATTAAACGAGATCTCCAATTTTGATGCCTACCCTATGCCCAGAGTGGATGAGCTTATTGAACGCTTAGGCCCGGCCCGCTTCATATCGACCCTTGACCTCACTAAAGGGTACTGGCAGGTGCCCCTCACTGAGGCTGCCAGGGAGAAGACGGCCTTTTCCACCCCGGATGGACTGTACCACTACCGGGTCCTGCCTTTCGGGGTCCATGGAGCGCCTGCCACGTTCCAGCGCATGATGGACAGAATCCTCAGACCCCATCGTGAGTATTCGGCATCCTACATTGACGATATTTATAGTGTTATTTAGTCCGGTGGAACACCGTGTATGGAGATGTTAGAGCAGGTCTGCAAAATCCGGTAAAACACCGTATACGGAGATGTATAGAGCAGCTGTGTGTCTTTAGTGCAGTTCCAGTGTCATTCCTCCATGCGCGGCCTCCCCTCACAGCTCACACACACACACACACACACACACACAGTGGCACCGTTACAGAGACAACAGACAAGACGACTCATATAGCTTTTCCACGTGTTTCTGTTGTTATCCAGTTTACCAAAATTAAATCCACAACAGCGCTAATGTGAAGACCCTTGCGCAGCGCGAGGCAATTAACCCCAGCTGCAAACGATCCGGACTTTGATTGTGTGATTATAATATATATAAATCCTTTTGGGCCAAATAACCATTCAACCATGCAAGATTGGCATGTCAATGCCGCAACACGTGTTCGGGTGTCAATCAAATCAACTGCGTCAGACATCTCCCGCAGCCCGCTGTTAAAAAAAGAAATAAAAAAGCGAACGGATTTCACATCATTTCAGATCAAGACAAGTTGTGTTGAGCGTCTTTTTCCTGCGATCCCATTGATGTCACAACAGACAACATTTATAGGTGGGTCTGGTTTGGAGTAGCCTAATTTAAAACATTGTCCGACTTTGTTTTGAGAGAATATTAATACCTCACGCTATTGTAACAGCCAGGTGCATCGTGCATTGCTCAGACCGTCAGAGAGAGAGAGAGAAAGATTAGGCTAAACGTGTAGCCTATGGATAAGGGCGCATCGTAGGTAACAGGTTTCAACTTTGTATTGATGTCTGTCAGCGAGAGACGAGAAGAGAAAGGGAGAGAGAGAGAGAGAGAGAGACATTAGGCTGTAGCCTATGGATAAGGGCGCATCGTAACGGTTTCAACTTTGTATTGATGTCTGTCAGCGAGAGAAGAGAAAGGGGGAGAGGGAGGGAGAGAGAGAGAGAGAGAGAGAGAGAGAGAGAGAGAGCTGTACAGACAGGACGGACAGAACTGTTTTTATCTTTTGACTGACTATAAGAAAAAGTCCTTCTGCACACCTACAATGGACAGGTGCGTCGGATAACTGGAACTGAGAAGTAGAGAAAAAAAGAATCCCGCACACTGTCTCACTTGGAATCGCAATGGCAACCATTCTCACTCCAATGAAATGCCCGCTCAGCAGCGCATCGCATGAAACAAACACCACCATTCAAAAACGTCCCCTCATCATGGAACCTAAAATCTTAAACATATTAAACAAATTCCAAGTTAACTGATAGATTTAATATATGATGAATTGAAAGGTTCAACTTCCAGCCGCTCCACACCACGCAGCAACTGCGCGCCTCCCCAGTCCCCAAGCCATGAGTTAACATTATTGCTTGATTGATTGATTTAAGTTTGTATTAACAGTTTACAGTACATTTGCACAACTCAATACAAAAACTGTTAACTGTTACTCTGTGAGTGGACGACACCATAAAGCATTACACTTGTTTACAAGAGGGTCCACCTTGTTCAATTCATCATAACATTTTGTACACTATACACTTCTATAAAGCCAAAAACAGGAAATCATCATAAAGGAGGTAAAAAGGGGGAAAAACATATACAGTGAGGGGGAAAAGGGGTGGGTGGGGGTGGGTGGAGTCAAGGGATTTACATGTCTTAATGACAGTTGGTAGGGCGTTCCACATTTTTGTGGCATAGGAGTGAAATTAATTTAGGTGGACCCTCTTGTAAACAAGTGTAATGCTTTATTGGGTCGTCCACTCGCAGTTAACAGTCTTTGTATTGAGTTGTGCTTGAAATGTAGGCTACTGTAATTCTGCAAACTGTTAATAAATAGTTCAATCAATCAATCAATCAATACTTGTTTGTGCCGAATCTGGGTTGCACATGGTTTGTTGAACTCCCTCTGGTGTTGCTGGCATATGATTAGACTGACTGAGCCTCACTGTTTATTATGATACACTTTATTTCATATCAACCATATGCACTTAGGCCTAGAACCTAGGGTTAGAACTAGGGTTAGGGTTAGGGTTAGAACCTAGGGCGCCAGAACAGCACGGACAAAAAAAACTTTTTTTTTCTCTTTTTTTTTACCGCGGTAACGAACCCGATACCGCGGTATGCGTTGTATACCGGCGGTATGGCGATATTGCGGTTATTGCACCCAGCCCTACACAAGTTACGCTATTATCTACTGGGCCGGAAGTTTACACTGGTGACTGACCATGCACCATTAAAGTGGATGTCAACAGCTAAGGACAGTAATGCAAGAGTGACAAGATGGTTTTTGGATTTGCAGAATTTTAATTTTACTGTTGAGCACAGGTCAGGCAAGGCCCATGGAAACGCAGACGCCCTGTCCAGGAGAGATGAGAGCTGTTGGTTTGTTGACGCTCCTGGCCTCTGCCTGGAGCTGGAAGGGAGGGTGTGTGGCAAACCAGGGGAAACAGCCAGGCCTATTCCCCACATAAGGAGGCTGGGGGAGGTAATAGAGGGAGTATATTACCCTGTACAGGTATTGCAGCCAATGGGAGCCTGGACATGGACGCACCTGCAGCCAGTAAGGCAATCAACAGAAGCTTTTAAATAGCCGACGCCCAAGCTGCCTGGTGAGTCAGTTTGGACTAATGGAGGAGTGAGGAAGCAGGAATCACTCTGTTCATGAGGAGGCTGGTATGATGGACATTTCATAAGTGAGTACAAGATCTAACTCAAACCTTTGGACCCACTTGGATGTGCTGTGCGTGTATTGTGGCTCACCTGGTCTCGTTCTCTCTCCCTCCCTCCTAGGCCGACTGAACTCCACAAGGGAGAGCCTACAGCACTCTCCACCCCTGAATACAGGATAGTCACTAGCTCTCTCTCTGCTTTGCCCACAGGACTAAAAGCCCAAGCCCCAGACAGGAGGAACCCTGAGTTGATGTTTTGCCCCGTTTTCCCCTTCCCTAACAAGTTAATAAAAGACACTTTATGTTGATTCTGACTCTGAGCCTCTTATTTTATTGTGAATCTTGCCTATTCTCCCCTGGGTTGCCACAATGCCTACTGTATGGAGGCAAAATGGTCTTCTTTTACAGCCAGCCTGGGCCACCGTGCAAACTGCTGCTGCAAATGGTATATGCCTATTGCCTGTCTATTGTGTTCCTATTGATTGTGTTAAATTTACGGCAAAAAGATTTACTGTATATATATATAAAAAATAAAAAACGTCGCATGTCGCATGCATGCTCTAGCACTGCGAGTAGGCAGTGCTGAGAGGCGGATAATAGAAAGAAAGACTTGATCTCCGTTTATACAGCTCGATTGTATACCATCTATAAATTTTAAATCACAAAAAAGACCATGTACACTACAGCAGTGCAACACACTCCAAGCACATCTGCGACATAACCACAGAAGAGCTACTGTAAGTGGAAGAAGCGTTACACTCAGTGCAAGTGTATCTGCACCGTTGCAGGATTGTAACACAATGCCTGCCTCCAAGAACATCTTTAGGGGGAAAAGCCTCTATGAACATCTTTAGGGGGAAAAGGCACTAATAACAATATTTCTGGGTAAAGGCAATTATCACAGATTTTCTTGCAGTTGTTTTTCTGTGTTTTAGCTAGTGTATTTAGCTTTTATTTTCCTGTACAGCACGTTCTAAACCTTGAGTTGTAAAATGTGCTATATAAATAAAAGTGGATTGGATAAAAAAATAAATCTATATACAAATTAATATGAATGTTTGTTTCAATAAGTGTGCTCCGTCCGAGCACACAAACAAGACGTTCTACGTACCACCGTTTTGTTCTGGACATGAGACCTGGACTCCTGTACTTCATGACGATGCTTCCAAACCATTGGGCGATGGCTGTGGTGTTGCTTAAGTAGCTGACAGCAATTGTATCCTTGTGGCGAGATAGTTCGACAGGGCAAAGGGCTGTTGTAAGGTTTCTCATTTCTGGCATGTCGAGCTGTTTTTTAATGCCATTCACCATCTCCTGGACCAATTCTTCATAAGGCATGAGGCTTTGACGGCCGCGGAGGAAAACAGCTGCCGCCATATAAGTGCCACCATGGCCTGTGCTCACCACCATTGCATTTCTTGGATTTGTCATCTCTTCAATCAGGAAGGGCAGATAATTCTTGGAGATGTGGCTGGGAAGGAAGAGATTGTTATTGTGTTGATGAATAATGGAAATACATTTGCTACAGTATGCCACTTAACTCTTTTCTTATCGTTTGCAATTAACCAAATGCATGTCATTGTGTGTTGACCTCTGTGTACAGGGCTCCAGCGTGCAACTTAATAGGTCGCATATGATTTAATTTCTTAAGGTGAGACTTAAAATTTAACGAGGTCGCACCGGTGTGACGGTGTGGGTAAAAAAACATCATCGAGGTTACGTGGGCTTGCAGTATGAAGTGGATGCGTGGGATGTGTGGAGACTGGTGTGAAGACGTGAGTTTTTCCTGTCGCGTGAGCCACGAGTAAAGTGAGCTGCTTCCCCGTCCCATACAGTATTTCTAATTGGTGAACGTGTTCATTTCTGGCGTCAGTTTCTCACAGTTTAACTTCGTTCAAGAGTGAGTGCTTCCATAGGGCCTTCCAGGCGAAACCCCCGCTAAAACACACCCTAAACAGGCCTTAATATCTAGCGGGAAACCCACCAATAAGCCCTTATCCGAACAAATTAACTAATCTTTCTCAGCTGTACAATTTCACTGGAGCGTGCAGCACATATCTAACTGCATGATGATCCAGTCATGCATGCAGATAGCAGACAGAGAACATGTCCCGACTCCCGAGTCCCCACCCAAACACTGAGGCGGTAAACTTGTTGTTTTATTAAACATAATGTGCCACGAAAAACAGCTTCCAATAGCTTATTATTTGCGTTGAGGCCAACAATGATCGGCCAACAAAAAAAAATAGCTGATCTACAAGCTCACAAGGCTGCTGTACTTTATACCTCATACTTTTAATGCTTAGTATGAGGTATAAAGTACAGCAGCCTTGTGTTCCTAAAAAAGAAAGATTTGGTATTGGGTAAGACTGACGTTATGTATCTTTCAGGACCTTTCACTGCTTTGTCTCAACCATTACTATATGGCTCTGGTCTCAGCCACCGCGGTAGATATTTTGACATTCCGTTTTTTTTTTTATGTTGCCACTACTGTTGGAGCAGCCATAAACTACACAGGTTCATCCCGATGTTCTGGGCATCTTTGTAATGTTAAAGAGTAGGTAAAAGAGTAACGTTTGAGGCAGACTAACATCAGTCACTTTTCCATTCACTGTAGTAGAAGCTTGGTGCGGGGAAACCGCAGATGTGTCGTCTCCGCCTACTGGCTGCGACCATGAGACCCGTTACGGAATCGGTCAATAGGAGTGGTTGCACCACTCAATAATAACCAAAAATTACTGATCTACAAGCGCATTGAGAGCTTGTTCGCTGGCCAACATGCTTCAATAGAAGACAGGCTGGCTTATAAATCTGCCATTTAAAAAAAATAGCAGATCTACAAGCTCATAGCACAGCACCTATGATGAGCTTGTAGATATGCTATTTTTCAATAGCTAAAATATAACATAATGCTTAAAACACCAAAAGGGGTTCCCGTACAGAATGGGTTAAAAAACTTTAAAACCTGTCTGAAGTGAGTGGTGCTGTGCTGTGCTGTACTGTACTGTACTGTACTGTACTGTACTGTACTGTACTGTACTGTACTGTACTGTACTGTACTGTACTGTACTGTACTGTACAAGCCCTCCTCCCTTGCCTGTGTGTGTCTGTGTTAGGCTGTGCAACAGTGACACTTGGTGGTGAACAAACGCTATAACGCTATTTTCGTGCTCAGACACAGGGACACACTCAAAAATAACCAACAGCTGATTCGGGTGCGATTATCCCGTCAGCTCTAAAAAATATTGCAAGGAATGTACTTGTACTTTCAGAAATTAAATAACCATTAACTTTTCTTTTTTCATTTATTTTGTGAGTAATTGAGTATAGATTTATTTTACTGTACCCACCTTGATGGTTTAATTAATCTCATTGCAGGGATAGGAAAATGGAGATTTGGGTATGGCACCATTGCCATGGCCAGATCTCCCATGTTTTGGATGTTTCTGGTCGGGAACCAGAAACAGCTGCTGGTGGCCATGATAGTTGAAGAGACATCATATGTAGAGCGACGATCAAAGCAACTGACCAGATTTGCATCATCTATCAGCCCTGGTATTGCCAGCAAGGTGTTGCAAACCATAAGCATAGCCGTTATTCTTTCATCAACAAGCTGTAAGACAGAAGATGAAAATAAAGAATAATAAATATCACATTATGATAAGGAATTAACTGTTATGGTGTTAAGTCTCAGGTTTACATGGCAGTCACAGTTAATCAAACTGATACTACAAATAGGCCTAAATCCGATGACCCACCTAATTCCAACACACTTGCTAGTTTGGAATAGTCAGAGTAGAAGACGGGGTTAAGCCAATATCAAAATGGGATGGTTGGGCAGTTTCCAAAATTATAAACCACGGTTTATGCCCCCCCAACGTCCAATTCAATTTAAGCATTCCCAGAGTGATTTACAGTAAGCAAGAACACATGGTAATCAAATACATAAAAAAAATTGTCATCGAGAATCATATGTAAGCTAAGAAACTAACATCCGTCTAACAGTGGAATATCTATATAATGAAACTATGCGTATACGCTATAGAGTGCTATGTCTACATACAATGCTATCTAAATTAAGTTGAGCCTTTGCATATTAAGTTGAGACTTTGCATAAGGCTGTAAGGTTGTCGAGGCTAGGGCAAGTACTACGGCAGGTAGCACCCAGTTGAGTTTACAACAAACATGGGAAAACTTGCACACCTAGAAATCAGGCATATGCACAGGTGCGTAGGCCAGTGGACATCAATGAAAGCAATAGAATACACCTGCACACTGTATTTGCTCGGTACATGAGTATTTTCTTATTTAATGAAGCAACGTTTCGGTCCCCCGGACCTTCCTCATGCTCTGCCACCAAAATGGAATGCCCTGACACCATCAATTAAAGCAGACTCAACCAGGGGGTCACGACCCCCCGGGGGGGGTCCTGAAATTATTTTGGGGGGGTCCCCAGATTATTATTTATTTTTTTTGCAACTGAATGGCTGGAAAATGGAAATTGAGAGTCTACATAGTACACATAAACTTTCCTTATATCTGGTTTCAGTATTTATTTTTTATGTATTTTCTCTATATTAAGGTTATTGTAGCGGTCAATTTGTATTGGGGGTGGGGAGGGGGGCGGGGCAGGGCAGGGATCGCGAGACATGGCCAAAGCATTTCCGGGGGTCCCCAGCCAAAAACATTGAGAACCCCTGCATTAAAGGATGTGCAACACTGGTTTCTTTCAAAATTGGGCTGAAATAAAAAACACCAGGAGACCACAAGGGGAGGTAAATCTAAATGTACGATCGCTATTGTATCTAGTGTTTGTTTGTATTTGTTGATGACATGCATTGTTGCTATGTTGATGAATTGAATACCTAGGACCACAATGAAAACAAGTTCCCAGGACTTTATCCTTAATGCCTTACTGTACCACGTGCTGATAACATTTCTGACTAATAAAGTATTGAAATCAATCAAAATCCATACCAGTTGAGGTTGTAGAGTGTAGGTTGATATTATTTTCTTCTCATGGTCATCTCTGATGGCTTTAAGGACCGTGTTGCAGAGGTCTGATGCGATTAATCCTTCCAGGGAGTGTATGAACTGGTACCCCTGGACACTGTCACAACGTTCTGCCTCCTTCCGAAGGACAGTAGTGATTTTCTTAAGGATGTAGTTGTGGCTAATGGGCCCGTCATAGTATACATGACCTGTGGAGAATTACATATTCAGTAAGTGGTATATAGCTTTCCACAATACCTACAGTAACAAGAATGCATTGAAGCAGACCTAGAAACTCCTTAAAGCTTGTCAACATACAGAAGCACAAAGTGCTCTAAAATATCCTAGTAGATGGCCGTGTTGACTGTCAAGGGACCAACACCATGCAGATAACATGGCTCCAAATCACTGTTTTATCAATTCCAGAGTCAACACAACTATCTATTAGGATATTGTACAGCACCGTGTGCTTTCCTACTTTGACAAGCTTTATGGATATACTGATTTCCTTTTCCAGCAGCACTTGCCACCTGCCCACAGAGCCCAAACTACTAGTAACTAGAACTGCACTAGTAGGCCATTTATGGCCATTTATGGCCTACTAGTGCGCAAGCAGAGCGCGCAAGTACTGTCGACCGCTACAAACTGTCAAATGGAAATATTGAATTATTAGGTTTAGCTATTTGCTACGTACCTACTTTTTGCACTTAGTATTATGAAGTATATCGTAATAAAGATGTGGATTAAAGGACCCAATGCCTTCGATGGTGACGTATATCTCGATCAGTGTCGGGTGGATTAAAGGAAATGCTTCTATGTATATGTATATGTAATTTGTAAGTTGATTAGCGGTATACTGTGGTTACTTTTGATGCGTATGCACCGTCCCAGCATATGACGTCAGGGTATAACTGGTATAGCTAGCTCTCAATGATGACTAGCTCTCAATGATGACGTAATAAAGATGTGGATTAAAGGACCCAATGCCTTCGATGGTGACGTATATCTCGATCAGTGTCGGGTGGATTAAAGGAAATGCCTCTATGTATATGTAATTTGTAAATTGATTAGCGGTATACTGTGGTTACTTTTGATGAGTATGCACCGTCCCAGCATGATGTCAGGGTATATCATTATAGCTCTCAATGATGACTAGCTCTCAATGATGACGTAATAAAGATGTGGATTAAACGACCAAATGCCTTCGATGGTGACGTATATCTCGATCAATGTCGGGTGGATTACAGGAAATGCCTCTATGTATATGTATATGTAATTTGTAAGTTGATTAGTGGTATACTGTGGTTACTTTTGATGCGTATGCACCGTCCCAGCATATGACGTCAGGGTATAACTGGCGTCATATGCTAGCTCTCAATGATGACCAGCTCTCAATGATGACGTAATAAAGGTGTGGATTAAAGGTCCCAATGCCAGAGTGTAATTGGTTTTCGATGGTGACGTAATGACGATATGTTTCGGGAGGATTAGAGGTAATGCTCCTATTTATACATGTACAGTATGTAGTCTGGCACCACTGCCGTATCAGGCACAAGTAGTCATTACGTCATTTGCTGGGACGGTGCATACGCATCGTCGGGCGAAACTAGTACTTGCGCGCTCTACTTGCGCAAGTAATTACTTGTCCTCTCAACCACGGGATGCGTTGGACGTGTATAGGCGTCTTTAGGCACCAACAATGTGCCGCCCAAAACATCACTGGATTGGTTGAAAACAGACAAGCTCCTTCGTAGAGCTAGATATAAAAGATCCGACAGCCACCACATTCTCCATGGAGCGCGCTTTTGTCAAGTAAGTTGTATAACGCTCAAACTCTCAAAACACAATATAATTTACAAAGTTCACTTTGGTACATAATGTGAGTGTGACTGACTGTCTCTCACTCTCTTGAACGTCTCTATCGTATTCGTCTCCAACATCATGGAAGAGGGGCACTTCCTGCCATGTAGCGTTCAAAATCGTAATGGCTTTTAGGTGCATTCCTCAATTTCCTTGCCACAGAAACATATCATCTCACACATCCAGCGAGCAGGGCAGCGTTGTCGTCGTTGTAGGATTAAATGTTGCCTATATCACCTTTAAGGTGCAGTAAGTAATATTGTTTTGTTCAAATACGTGTTAAATTGCTCTTTATTCTGATAGTCATCGTTGCTGAGGTTTGTTCAGTATCAGGGGTCTCTCCCCATCTCTTTAATAAACAGAAAATACATTTTCAGGTCAGGATACCAATTTGATCGAATCAGGAGAGAGAACTCATACATACAGTATAAATGATACAAGAAAAACATGTGGAATTGGAAATGAAAAAACGTAAAGCAGGTACCCACTCCTGATTGGATTACATTTGTGACCCAAGTTTGAAAAGGTATTTTACAAAAGAGCTGGTGAAACGTGGAGATCACAGTAATCATTGTTATTATTGTTAATCATCATGTTTGTTCAGAATCAAAATATAGAGCTTTAATATATTAGCAAAATATAACTTCAAGGATTTCCATGAACCCTAATATCCCCGATTCCCCATTCTGGGTTGGGCATGTCATGAACATTTGCCAAAAATGAACATTTAGTGAAAATAGCCAGTATAAGCTTGTAGATCTGCTATTTTTATTTTTTCCTTGCAAAGAGATTTGGAGTAGATGGAAAACAGGAGGGGGCCAGCTATAAATCCCTGGGGGACCCCGGTCAAATAAGTGCAGTATAGGATTTAATTGGTGAAGCACCCAATGACCACATCATTTACAAATCACCGTTTAGTTTTAATATAAATTTACTCTCCCAAGAAGATTACATGTCCACCATAAATACTCACCAGAGCCACTACCATAAACAATGTTGGTTGGTTTATGGATGTCCTCCGTATTCCAATCATAATCAGTGGTTGGATTTGCATCGACCAAAACAGACCGAGGAAAATACACCTCACCTGAATGAATAAAACATTCATAAATTATTATTATTATTATATTACATTTTTCCATTTCAACACGCAAACAAAAGGGAAAAAGAAACAGGAATAACATACTAATACCTCAAAAACAAAAAATTATATAGCTGCAAGGAGCGATAAGACGGGACCAAGCAATAAGCCTTTTTAGGCTGCTCAACAAACAGTGCTACTTTAGGTCATCCAGCGGTATTGCAGATGTTCGTACCCCAAACATACATACAGGCAGACAGACAGTGAGACATGGCCAAATGACTAAACAAAGATGCAGACATTAACCGGTCAATAGTTGATTTTTTTCAAGAAAAAAAATAATTGTGTAAATTATGATGCTGGGTTTGCACGCGCTGAATCCACAGAGACAGCAGACACAGAACATGTCCCCAAACACTGAGGTAAATGTGTTGTTTTGTTTGATTCAACATAGAGTGCCACCAAAAAATAGCTTCCAATAGCTTGTTATTTGAGTAGCGCTGTGTGCAGGCTACTATAGCTTACACACATGATCGCCTCGGCCAACAAAATACATCTCCCACGTGAAACCTGGTATATTCTTCGTCGTACGACGTGTTGCATGGATGCATGCTGAAAATAGCTCTCTGTCTACCGAGCAATCTTCGTTCCTACTCTCACCTATAGTCATGAAGTGTGGGTCATGAGTCATGACTGAAAGAATAAGGTCGCGAATACAAGCGGCCGAAATGAGTTTTCTTCGACAGGTGGCTGGCATCTCCCTTAGAGATAGGGTGAGAAGTTCAGTCACACGAGAGAGACTCAGGGTAGAACCGCTGCTCCTTCGCCTGGAAAGGAGCCAGCTTAGGTGGTTCGGGCATCTGGTTAGGATTCCTCTCGCGCCTCCCTAGGGAGGTCCTCGATGCACGTCGGAGGAGACCCCGGGGCAGACCAAGGCGCAGTTGGAGGAAACGCATCGACTCACTGGCCTTGGAACGTCTCGGAATCCCCCAGGAGGAAGTCACTAATGTTGCTCTGGAGAGGGAAGTCTGGAGCACTCTGGTGGAGCCGTTGCCCCCGCGACCCGACTACGGATAAGCGGTTGAAGATGGATGGATGGATGTAAATGATTTGGCAACGTTATGTACATTGTTGTTGGTTTGTTTGGAGAGAGAGATAGAGTGCTCAAAAACGCATGCATTAAGTGGAGCATGTGGGTCACGCAGACCGTGCTGCCGGCTCATAGCCGGGGTGAACGCTTTATCTTGCTTAGAAACAAAATATAGCTGCAAGCAGCTATAAGACGGGTCAAGCCCAAAAAATAAAAATAAATCACTCGTTTCAAGTGAGGGGCACGCTTATCATCATACATCATCGCACTCCATTTGCATGGACAAAAAGTCAACCAATTCATAACAATTTACTCATTGGGAGATCTAAAGGTCAGAGGTCTTTTGACAAATGAGTGTGAGCTTCAGTTCCTCAGGGATTCTCACGGCCCTCTACCATATTGTCGAATTTCGTGAAGAACGATACCACAGAACTGTCAAAACTCCTAAAATGGCGGATTTTTTACAAAAACAATAAGGGGTCTACGCCCTGTTGTTGTTGTTGTTGTTAGGGTCAGTAAGAGGTTGGTCAAGGTACAAGTTTATTTCAAATGGGGATGTCATGTCATGTATTGGTTATTCAGGTTACCTGAACAGGTACATGGGTAACCAAAATGTACAAGGACACACATTGTTATGTAACGTGATGACATGATTGAGGGGAGGCACTAAAAGACAAGAAGCTTTGTGTATGTTCATTGTTGTGTTGTTCACAACAGCTGGGAAGGAGGTAGGAGCTCGAGCGAGAGAGAAGAAAAAGTAAAAAGAAAATCGCCCAACACTGTTTTTGACAGTAACGATTAAATGAATATGAACTAGATTATAGTTGCTCAATCTGTCTTTCATTTGGGGTGTTTTGTAACTCCAAGAGGGCATAACTGGAACTAACATAACAGAGTAAATGGTGCATTTATATAGCGCATTTATCCAAGGCGCTTTACATAGATTGTGCATCCACACACACACACACACACACACACACACACACACACACACACACACACACACACACACACACACACACACACACACACACACACACACACACACACACACACACACACACACACACACACACACACACACACACACACACACACACACACACACACACACACACACACACACACACACACACACACACCAGGAGCAATTTGGGGTTCAGTCAGTGTCTTGCTCAAGGACACAAACTCTGGGGGAGCCCGGGTTCGAACAGGCAACCTTGCAGTTACCATCCAGCCACTCTACCCCTGAGCCACCAGTAAGACAGAGTTATGACATTGAGGGGGCAGACAACTGAGTGCTCGAGCACTGTTCATGCAGCCTGAACTGGGACAAGCTGAAGTTTCTACAGTAACAACTAAAGTCTCTGCAATGTTTATGTTGTACTATTACTAAAAACAATCTAAAATAAAGGGATTTAAGATCATTAAAGCTGGGCTGTTGCCTGAGTCGAATGCATTTCTCCCAACTTTCGGTCCAGGACTTGTCCCTATTAGCAATGCTCCTCGCCAATAGAAGTCTATGTAGAATAGCCGCCATTGTACTGGCCCCATGAAGTGAACGGAGTTGTCAGAACTCTGTCTTACTCTATGGCTCTGAGGGGGGGGGAATAAAACAAATTAAGTCACACCTTCAAGCAATCAATTAAATATGGACCTTACCTCTTGATGTTTCGCATAGACTGAAATAGACGTCGGGACTCGATTCGTGAGGGTTCAGAACGTGGTCTTTCAGCATATTGGCCCAAAACTGGAATTGATGATGACATACAGTACATTGATAAATACATACATAGTAATTCCTATTTTGGCCTTCGTCTTAAAACGATGTTGCCCACTGAACATATCCTACAGTAGTCGCAATTTGCAACTCTAGATTTTGTTTTATAATGGGATGAATCTAGAGTTGCAATACCCTCCATTGACTCCCCAGTGTCCCCAGTCATTCAAATTGCTTTTGCGAACCGCTTGTATTAAACAACGTTAAACTCAGCTGTTGGGAAAGCTTGAATTGTCCTCTTTCAATCTGCAAAGCGTTTGTTTCATAAAGATCCACCATAGACATGTTATGAGCTACTTTCTGTCAATAACTCCTGTGCAGGTGATTATTTTGTTGGAGTTTGGAAGCACTCGTCTTTATTAACGGTCGGCGCTGCTGCCTCCTGCATTATGTGCCCAATCTAAACAGGTGGTACGCCGTTCAGTGACTTCGACAAGTGCTTCCAAACTCCAACGCTTAGAAAAAGAATCACCTCCTGGCTCTAGCCGCAATTTGCAACTCTAGATTTTTTTACAATGGGATGAATCTAGAGTTGCAATACCCTCCATTGACTCCCCACTCATCATTTTGCGTTTGTGATCTGCTGGTCTCAAACGACGTTAAACTCACCAACATTGCAGCTGTAGTCCAAGCTTGAATTTTTCTCTTTCGATCTGCAAAGCTTGTTTTTCATAAAAATCCCCCGTAGACATGTTATGAGCTACTTTCTGTCCAAAATATTCCACAAGTGATATTCCGAGCCGCCATTTTGCAATTCTGCGACGGGCCGTAAAACAAGACGTGAGGGGGAGAGCTTGTTTAATAGAATCTTACCTGCGCAGGTAAGACACCCAAAGAAGAAGCCGACGCAGCGCGACGCCCCGTCACGCACGGCCTTCTATTAAACAAGCGCTCTCCCACACGTCTTGTTTTACGGCAGGTTGAAAAAATACAAAATGGCGGCTCGGAATATCACTTGTGGAATATTTTGGACAGAAAGTAGCTCATAACATGTCTACGGGGGATTTTTATGAAAAACAAGCTTTGCAGATCGAAAGAGAAAAAATCAAGCTTGGACTACAGCTGCAATGTTGGTGAGTTTAACGTCGTTTGAGACCAGCAGATCACAAACGCAAAATGATGAGTGGGGAGTCAATGGAGGGTATTGCAACTCTAGATTCATCCCATTGTAAAAAAATCTAGAGTTGCAAATTGCGGCTACTCCTGGCTCCTGCAGTGCCTGCACAGAATTTCTTGACAGAAAGTAACTCATAACATGTCTCTTTTTATGAAACAAACGCTTTGCAGATTGAAAGAAGACAATTCAAGCTTTCCCTACAGCTGCCATGTTGATGAGTTTAACGTCGACAAGCACAAATAGATTCATCCCATTATAAAAAAATCTAGAGTTGCAAATTGCGGCCTAATCCTACAGTAGGAGAAGGGGGGATATTTTGTGCCACACCACCGTCGTGTAGTAGTACAGAGACTTAAACTAACACATTTAGCCATGGTCGTCGGATAACTCCTAACGCTATGGACCAGAGCTAGCTAAGCTAACATGTAGCTGCATTTAGCGTTTAAGAATTGAAGACACAATATTGTCACGCACCACACAAATATCTTACGTCGTTCCCAACCACGTTAGCATGATCGCCGAACTGTAGCGTTATAATCTCTCTCATGACTGCTGAGTGCTGACTTCAAGCTTGTACTGCGCGCCAGTGAAAGAAACAAGTACCGGTGTACCGTGTAGTACGAGGTCAATCGGGTGCAGCCCACTCCTTCTTCTCTATTAAGAAATGCATACCGCCACGGCGCCACCTAGTGTACCAGATTATATTGCATTGTACCGTTCTAGGGCATAATAGCAGTAGATATTTCCAAAAATATATCAATAGATGGTGTTTTGTTTATTATTATTATTATTATTATTATTATTATTATGTATTTTTGAGGGACGCTAGCCCCTCCTATATACAGGTTTAATGTTTGTTTTTAGTTCAATGTTTGTTTTAAAAACCCCATTGACAATAAAGAGAATTTGTTTTGTCACATGTTTGTTTTGTTTTACATCATCATGTTGTAAGATGTAAGGTCTCATACAGCTATAGATACAGTAAAGTGGTCTCATTTTTACAATAGGCGGAAATTACACATTTATACTGCATGTATAAAACGGCATGGTTCTTGCCCAAAACTGCATTAGATTGGCATACATTTGGAAGGTATCCATGTAACGCATTTCCATTCACATATATTGAAGTGACAGCTAGGGACCTTTTTGAAAATGGCTATGGACGTTTTTCCCTCGCCAAAATGTAGTCAAACTTTGAAACAATTAAGTATTTACCCCCCTTCCCGACTAGGTTGGTCCCATTGGAAACCTGCGGTTGTCTAGAATCAAATGGTATCTCTGTCTTTGGTCTATCTCTAAATTTGAGCATGCTACAGTCTCCAAAAGATAGTCGCCGGTGCCCGGTGAGACCGCAGGTCCCATATAATAGGGGTAATAAATCATTGAAAAAATGATTTATTGATTTATTGAACACTTTGGACCCATTTTGTTCTTGGGATCATCAAAATCTGTATATATTAGAGGTCTACAATCTCAAAACTTTTCAGATAGCAACGCGTTGTGAGCTTGTAGCAGAATAGTGAAAATAGTCGATCTTGGAAAATGGTTTGTGAACCACTGATTTTAGTTTTCATGACATAAGGCAAGAGTTTTATGGTCATCAGCAGACAGTGTGGACAACTCTCTCACTCAATGGTTCCATGGGTTGATGTATCCGTGTGTTGGCTGTGGCTTAGGATGTAGAGAAGTTCGTCCAATGATCCGTAGGTCGACTGTTCAAATCCCAGCTCCTCCTGTCTACATGTTGAAGTGTCCTTGGGAAAGACACTGAACCCTACCTTGCCTCCAATGATCAACTGCAAAATGATAGCTTAGGTTTATCAGAATTTAATTTTTCAAAAATCAAGCAGGTGAAAGTCCATTACCATATCAAAACTGACCATGTCACAATGAAATTGTCTTCTTTCTCTCAAGTTCAGTCTTCCATGTTTCTACGGCATAATGTTCTTATTACTTATTGCCTTCCTGCTTGGTCCCGCTGCTTGCAGCTATTTTGTTTTTTGTTTTTCATGGCTGCCAGTTCCCACCTGATGTTGTGTGGGAGTTCAGACTGATCCAGACCGTACTGAATAGCTGCTAGCTTACATAATGTCTTGAGACTAGGATTGCAGTCTAAGATAAACAGGTCACCACTGGATCCTCTAAAGAGGTTGATATGATCTCCCATCATGCAACAGCACATCTCAGACATCTCAGACATCCCTGAACACGGCCCTTTCCCCTTGAGCTCAATCTTCTTCCAGGAGAAGGTCTCTGGACTGAATTTCCACAGATCATTGTCATTGAAATTCCTGCGACCTTTACCACCAAATATGTACAGCTCTCCATTGTAGGTAAAGGCTAAATGATCCCAGCGTCGTTCTGGTAGAAGCTGTGTAGAATGTGTGTTTAGCCAGTGGTTGGTCTCTGTGTCAAACACTCTGATGGTGTTGAAGTGCGGACCCCCGTTGTTGTACTGAACCCCCCAGCCCCCAAATACAAACATCTTTGTCCCAATGATGGTGGCAGAGTGACTGTATGAAAGAGGAGGTGGAGTTCCTCTGGTGTTAATGAAAGACCAGAGCATTGTGCTGGTGTCCAACTTGTAGATGTCATTATTGAGTACATTATGGGTGCATCCTCCATGAATGTACATGACCTTCCCCAAGACACAGGTTGAGTGGCACTCCCTCCCCCCCGGAACATTCCCAGAAACCTGAGGTTTGAACAATCTGTGGGCGTCAACATCAAATGCATAAAGCAGGTTGCAGTACTTGTCTCTGTCGATGTACTCACACCCTCCCCAGAAGTAGACGATATCTTCAATCAGCACAGCTGTGTAACCCACGCCCATGGAGGAAATGTCAAGGTGAGGATCTCCTGTTCCACGTGTCACTGCAGGGGTCAACTTCCTCCAGAGTAAAGTCACTGTGTTGAAGACCTGCACATGAATCTCAAACAAAAACAAAAAGTTCTCATCAGTGATCCTTCTAAAGTAATACAGCTCGTGTCTTACCGGTACAGTAACATGATAACCTTGCTTTGGTGATCCTTTCTGATGCATTGTCCAGGAAAACATTTGAACACGACAGTTAATGGTGAATTTAAGTAATCCTGTTGGTTTCCTGCTCTGTAGAAGAATGAAGAGCTCGAGAGCCAAAGAAAAGGAGAGGTCAAATATAAAAGGTGAGGTCACATATAAGTATGACATCAGGGACCCCATATTTGGGCACGGCCGACCTGTTGCCATATATGGATATAGCAAAATTGTAACGATCAGATATTTCTACAACACAGAAGTAAATATTAGAATGATAGTTTATCTATATGAAATATAAACTCAACATTGACAATCCAGTTACAACAGAGTTCATCATGACAGGTTAAATGTTATCCGTATAATGTCCGAACCGAACCGTGTGTTTTAATCACGGAAGCGTCACGGCCTGTCAATCAATCAATCTCCTCCCCACATTGACCCTCCAAAACATAAACAAAAACAAAACAGATACCTCTCAAAGAAAATAGGACATTACACATAAGGATGGATATAGTGTTAAAGGAATATTTTGAGCCATGCTCTTTTAAATGACATTTTAAAATAAATCCTTAATGAATAATATGTGGCAGTGCTACAAAATCACCAGACGTTAACACACAATGTGTGTACGGTGTGTGTGTGTGTGTGTGTGTGTGTGTGTGTGTGTGTGTGTGTGTGTGTGTGTGTGCGTGCGTGCGTGCGTGCGTGCGTGCGTGCGTGCGTGTGTGTGTGTGTGTGTGTGTGTGCGTGCGTGCGTGCGTGCGTGCGTGCGTGCGTGCGTGCGTGCGTGCGTGCGTGCGTGCGTGCGTGCGTGCGTGCCTTTATTTGACCAGTAAAAACAGTTTTGTGGGGAATGTGATGCAGTGGGTAGCGCTGTCGCCTTACAGCTAGAAGGTCCCGAGTTTGATTCCGGGGCATGTTCTCCTCTCTGCGTCATCACTGCCCATACCCTAGGTGGGGTTGGCGAAATGGTCTTTCTCTGTGGAGTATGCAAACTATGCATGTTCTCCCTGTGTCCCCAAGGTATGGGTTCCCAAACTTTTCAGCCTGCAACCCCAAAATAATGCTGCCACACACTATAATTTTGGTTAATTTTTATCCATGTTGTAATTTCACGTACATGAGCATCATAGTGTAAAATCAAGTTTAGACATTTAGTTAAGTATAATATGCTATTCTGTTCTTTTATGTATATGCTGTTGTTTTAGGTGGATAATGAAAGAGCATACAGAGGTTCCACTTCTGCCCTCCCAAGTGGCGCTCACAATGGATAAAGCAACAGAAAAGACCTCTGCAGTATGACATCAGGGACCCCATATTTGGGCACGGCCGACCTGTTGCCATATATGGATATAGCAAAATTGTAACGATCAGATATTTCTACAACACAGAAGTAAATATTAGAATGATAGTTTATCTATATGAAATATAAACTCAACATTGACAATCCAGTTACAACAGAGTTCATCATGACAGGTTAAATGTTATCCGTATAATGTCCGAACCGAACCGTGTGTTTTAATCACGGAAGCGTCACGGCCTGTCAATCAATCAATCTCCTCCCCACATTGACCCTCCAAAACATAAACAAAAACAAAACAGATACCTCTCAAAGAAAATAGGACATTACACATAAGGATGGATATAGTGTTAAAGGAATATTTTGAGCCATGCTCTTTTAAATGACATTTTAAAATAAATCCTTAATGAATAATATGTGGCAGTGCTACAAAATCACCAGACGTTAACACACAATGTGTGTACGGTGTGTGTGTGTGTGTGTGTGTGTGTGTGTGTGTGTGTGTGTGTGTGTGTGTGCGTGCGTGCGTGCGTGCGTGCGTGCGTGCGTGCGTGCGCGCGTGTGTGTGTGTGTGTGTGCGTGCGTGCGTGCGTGCGTGCGTGCGTGCGTGCGTGCCTTTATTTGACCAGTAAAAACAGTTTTGTGGGGAATGTGATGCAGTGGGTAGCGCTGTCGCCTTACAGCTAGAAGGTCCCGAGTTTGATTCCGGGGCATGTTCTCCTCTCTGCGTCATCACTGCCCATACCCTAGGTGGGGTTGGCGAAATGGTCTTTCTCTGTGGAGTATGCAAACTATGCATGTTCTCCCTGTGTCCCCAAGGTATGGGTTCCCAAACTTTTCAGCCTGCAACCCCAAAATAATGCTGCCACACACTATAATTTTGGTTAATTTTTATCCATGTTGTAATTTCACGTACATGAGCATCATAGTGTAAAATCAAGTTTAGACATTTAGTTAAGTATAATATGCTATTCTGTTCTTTTATGTATATGCTGTTGTTTTAGGTGGATAATGAAAGAGCATACAGAGGTTCCACTTCTGCCCTCCCAAGTGGCGCTCACAATGGATAAAGCAACAGAAAAGACCTCTGCAGGATCACCACCAACACCTGCATCTGCAGCAATCATTTTCTACTGGGCAAACCCATTGGAAAACACCCCCATCCAACTCCGTACATGAGGGGGTATTCAGAAATGGACATGCAGCCACAGTGAAATTCAAACAACAATTAGCAGCTGGGGTCCGGACGACGATGATAGCACACATCTGACAACAAGGTAGATGAAGAGAAACATTGCAGAGGACATTCTCACAATTTTCTTTTTTTAGGGTCATGTTTGTTGTTTGTTGTGTGTCTGTTGTGTGTCTGTGTGTCTAACGCTAGAACTCCTATTCAATCGTGCAATTGTTTTTTGTTTTTTGTTCACATCTGTTCTAGATGATGTGACAGCAACACTCCATGCATTGTTGACACTGCACTCTTCCTGGTCTACGTGAGCTGACGTTAGACCCCCCCAGCAGCAGCCCCAGTTCCAGCTCCCCTATATCTTTATTTTTTTTTTAATATTTTTTTTGGGTCAATATACATAATTATCAACTTACTTTTGTAAAAAAAGGTTTAGGGAGAAATTCCCCTTTAACGTAGGCTTGTATGAGTTATTGGGGATGAAACAGACTGTACTAAGTAGCTGATCAGAGGTCAGTGTTTGAATCACAGGCTCTGAGTGAGTATGCCATTCAACATTATGCAGCTATTGTGCTTACTAACATGACAGTCCACACACACACACACACACACACACACACACAAGACCAGCACATGAAACCAATGTCGCCACCTAATCATCATCACAAAAATACATGCAATGATCACGTGCCGATGTTTACATCAATGGAACAAATTATGTAATTAACTGTGCACAAAGAAGTAAATGTAACAACTTCCATTGCAATGAACCCTGAGGCCCCACTTTGAGAGCCACTGTAGGCCTACTATAGAAGAATATTAATAAGCTTCCATACTCGAGAGGAGAATCAAGTGTAAAAGTAGGATAGGCCTATCTTCGCCACATTTAACTTTGGACCACTAGGTGGCACCATTAAACAATCTAACCAACCCCTTGCACTCTGGGACGCAAGACGCGAGTCATTATTTAAAAATGAATGGTGAGTCGTGCAAGGCTGCTATATAATATGAGGACATGAGGCACAATGGCACATGGAGAATCAGTGGTGGTGGAGAAAACGTTCCTTGTCCTATATCGTGCGCTTGAGCAAGACACGAAACAGAACCCCCAACTTCTCCCGAACAGCAGGAAATTGGTGACCCCTGTGTGTGAACTGTGAATGTAAGTTCAGTCACTGTATGTAAACTGTAAAGCATATTCTTCTCACATGCTTTGTCATATGACAATGTTCCTTGCCGTTTGACGAAAATAACGCGCTGCATTTAATTTCTAGATGGAAATTGTACGACGAAGCAGAAGCAGGCTAGTTTCGGAGGGAGGGGTTCCACATGGAGGCAAGTTACAGTTTATCTGTCCTGCATGCATGATGCATCCATTGCATCGCATCGCAAGCGAAGTAGCCTTGCGTAGCGATACCACTGCCTGGCTGCCTGGGCGTTGCAATTTAAGGCAGATGAAGGCTGGCTACGCGAGGCTAGAGGCGAGGAGGAAGGAAGGCATGATTGCTGTTCAACATTCGTGGCGTGAGAGAGTAGAGCTCAGTGGAATAGAATTAACCCATTTCCATCATGTTTACTGGATGATAGTGTTCCGTGACCGTCCCTCCGCCCCTCCGTTGGAAATAATAAGCCATAGTTATAATGGAATAATCAGGTTGCTTCCATCAAGAGTCTGCATCTGCTGCTCTGCATCTGCTTCACACTATCGCTAATTAATAGGATTAATCAAGGAAATCTGTCTGATTAAATCTTCAAAGTCAAAATAGCTAATGGGAGAGTGAGTGGTGGCTATGGTGTTTGCTACAGCAATTTTCTGATCTGCACAATGAGACTCCTACAATACCAAACAACTTCTCCCACAGTGGCAGGGAGCAGGGACAAATGTTGTAAATTGTATTTATTTGCCTACCTACCTGCAGGTTATCCCTTGTTTTGTGTTTGTCAAATATGTTAATTACAGGATTTTTGTTTCTGAAAGAAACAACAAATAATGCCATTTTAGCCCAAAGTAGGCCTACCCAAAAGCATAAACTGTGTAATGGCAATGCAGTACTTGGTTACATGATGATCAAATAAAAAATGTATATGACGGTCCAAACAGGTGTTCCTGTAGAATGACAGAGAGACACATGTCAGTACCTAGGACATATAGACCAGAGAAACAGAAATGAGATGTCCGACATTAACTTTCATACCAACAAAAGTATTGGTATGCAAATGTACTTAAAGTACCAAAAGTACTTATAATGCAGAATGTCCCATGTCACGTTTTCAAATGTATAAAAATCTTTTGAAAATAGCAGATCTACAAGCTCATTGTGGCTATTTTCAACTGGCCAGTATATAGGGCTGGAGTGGTTAATGTATGTTTTATTTTGTAATAATAATCCAAATCTAGAAAGTAACTAGTATTGCCTCTTGAGACGTAGTGGAGTAGAAATAAAAGTATTGGAAATTGGAAATAGGCCTACTAAATTAAAGTTACTGTTGTAATCTAAGTACTGGACCCTCGTCTGGTTCTGACAGACAGGTAGTGTGTGCAGGCTGGGTGGTGTGTGACAATCCTGTTGAAGTATTCCTTTGGTACGGCGACTGCGGCGGCGGGTACCCGGGAGAACAAATTAACGAGACACGAGACAGTATCACGCTAAGGTTCACAAAGTTTATTACACAAACAGGAAACATATATAGTGCTGGATCATAATGACGTGACAATAAGATATGAGACAGAAGAACGTGCCTACTGCAGCAAGGCTGACCTTGCTGCCACTGAGATGTCTCTCGTAGCCTATCTATAAAGTATGCTACAGTACAGGCAGTACACAATACATATCAAGTACACTGTATCTCAAGTTCAAGTACATAGACTAAGATGTACTGTGCATGGGCTAATATCATAACAGTTACTTTACACCGCTGGACATTAAGTTGCCACAATAATAGCAACTGCTTCTGGTGAAAGTTTTATTAGAAGAGAGAGGGACAAGTGGAGTCAGGGAGTCAGAGAGGGAGGGGAGTGAGAGACAGAGAATGGCTTGCCGAGAAGAGAGAGAGAGAGATCCTAAGCGGGGGTGGAATGAAGGAGTGTAACTCTACTCCTCTGCTCTGATGAAATGTGCTTACAGCTCCAGTTTGTTGCCCTTCCTCACTGTCCCTCAACCTAACCCTCAGCTGGCACTGTGCCAGAAATTGTGTATACAGTACACAGTTTGCCAGAAGGTATTCATATACATTTCTACACACACACACACACACAACACACACAAACAAGCTCACACACACAGACACACACACGTACGCAGGTTATTGATGCTTGTCAAATACAAGTTGTACACTAACACAACCTGTGTGCGTGTGTGTGTGTGTGTGTGTGTGTGTGTGTGTGTGTGTGTGTGTGTGTGTGTGTGTGTGTGTGTGTGTGTGTGTGTGTGTGTGTGTGTGAGAGAGAGAGAGTGCACGCGCATATTTGTTCATGTGCTTTGCAGTGATGTCTGTGTGACTTCAGCATATGAATTTACAGGAGTGACACTGAGCGTACACAAGCCATTGCCAGGTTCCCATTAAACCATTTACTGCTGAGCATTAAACACCCCATCTTAATATGGTAACATTTACAAGGATCCTCACACACTGTATATATAAAACAAACACGCTTAGCACAATATATGTTTAACATGCGGTAACTGAGAGAATCCGCATTAACACCAGCGTTATTCACAGAGCAGAATAATTACACTTTTCAGTCTCAAACAGCATTTGATGTCAAACCACTAGAATGCACAATGAGGTAGAGCAGAGCTGACTTCTAAAAGGACCTTTTAGCATATCCGAATTAGACTGACATTTACTCGACATTGCACTATGCGTCAATCTCACCATAAGCAGACCCCCCTCCCATGCAAACACTCCTGCCTCTCTTAAATGACACTCACAAGCACATTTATGATATCTGATCTAAATGTGCAGTAAGTAGCAGGAGTTAATTAACATGCCAGAAAACAGGTATCATGTTTTGAATGTGTTTGTATCAGCGGTCTTTACCGGGTCAAGATCCCCTGATCTCATACAAATCCATCACCCGGGACATTCCAGTGCACAGAAAAATTCTCTGTGTTCATTTAACCAAATAGAAACCAAATGGATCTGCTTCCATTTGTACACGTCCCAGGGGATAAATTCACACTCAACATTTTACAGTGTAATTACCCACTCAAGGTATTTAACCAGCTGGCAACTGAAATTGAATTATAACTAAACTGACGCCAGCTTAGACGATACAGTTGGACCTATGCTCGAGTTATGAGCATACTTTGTTCATGATGTGCATTACCAATAATACAACTGGCTCAGTACTACCAGTCGTAGTACACACTAGTATTATATCAACCTGATAGCCCAGTTGTATGCTAATTCATTTCCATATCAAACAAATATGTATTTGTATATTTGTATACATAGTTTACAACCTACATGCCCCTGTATAACATCTGCTTCAAGACAACCCAATCACATTCCCCACACAACTATTATTACTCGTTTAAATTACACCATTCCTCGTTCCTGATCTTTCATTGCCTTCTGTCCTGCCCTCCCCTTTCTCCAGTCTCTCTCTCTCGCTCCTTCCACACCACATGCAGTTGTCCTCACATATTAGGTTCCCTGTCTTAAGCAGCAGAATTAGCCTCCGGAATCTTGTGCACTTGTTACTGTACATCGGGGTGGTGGGGTGGAGTGAGGGAATGAGAGACAGAAAGAGAGAGGGGGGGTAAATGAATTGGAAGCCAGTGTCAACAAGAGAGAGGGAGGGAGGGAGGGAGAGAGAGAGTGAGGGAGAGAGAGAGAGAGAGGGAGGGAGGGAGAGAGAGAGAGAGGGAGGGAGAGAGAGAGAGAGTGAGAGTGAGTAAGAGAAAGACGGCGGAACAGAAGAGACTGTGATTGAGGGGAAGACAGACGCAGGGTGTCACAGTCTGCCGTTAGATCACAGCTTTAATGCACCTAGCTGCCTGCATTTCTCTCTCTTCTTTTTCCACAAATTATCGTGGCTTTGAGTATCTAATAATGTGGGCTGGTCTCCTGTGTACATAGATACATATATAATATTTATCTATATCTATTGTGGAGGATGTGTCCATAGTACCGTGACTGATCGGAACTGCTTCTATTCATCTCCACTTCTCCAGCTCCGACAAAGAGGACTGTCCTGTGTTTTTTATGCTGTCTGAGACTCTGCTCTGTGGAATCTGTACGGGACTGACACTCTGGATCAGTTCAACCCTCTCGGAGAAGAGGGGCTGCCCATGTGGTGCTCAGGTAAGACAGTGTCATCATCGTCCGCAGTCTGCATAGTACACGACTCTGAGCAGTGCTCTTCTTGACTTCACACATTGAGAAGTGGTTCAGCTGTATTCTCAGAGTTTATAATTGTCACCCTTTCTTCTTTCCAATTCAGTCATTATGCCATTTAATTTCTTCCAATACTTGCCACTGCTATTGTACCCTAGTTTACCAGTGTGGAGGGAGGAGGGGGGGGGGGGGGGGGGGGGGATGTGGAGCCTTCATCTTAGTCCTCCCGCTCAACATTCCCTGCTGACATGCGCTGCCCCAGCCATAGGAGTACGTGCAGTGACAAATATCACCCTCCCTGCCCGGCCTCCCTCCCCCGAACACGGGCCAAATTGTAGACGCTCGTCCAAGTCGGATTCACTGCTGTGGCGGGTACTTTACCACTGCGCCACCCGAGTGCAGCTATTCGTCTTTGATTGCATTACCCTGTGTGCTGTAAAATCCTCTTGGTTAATTAGTACACATAACTAAATTGACCCGTACTTGTAAACACTCAGTTAAATTAATCATCAGGAATTCATAGCGTGGCCACTGGCCACAGCACTTCACTTGGTGATAAAAACAACACTTTGACCTCTAGGAACCTAAAACGTTGTTCTGCACCTGCCATTCAGTTATTTCAATAACAACAAAAATAACAATGACAATAAAATAGCAATAACAACTAAAATTGGAACAACAACAACAATAATTACAGCAGCAGAAGTGGAAGGATATGTATCGAAGTGAAAGGCATAGATTATGGAAGATACAGTTTTGGTTCTGTTGAGCTCAAGCTCTGGCTTTTGTATTCACTTTTTGTTTTGTTTTTATCTACGAGGACAGATTGATCTCAGATTTATTTGAGTCAGACAGTCAGTTCCACCCTTTCTACAATAAAGAACACATTTGTTGAGGACCAGGGTTGTAAGTCAAACATGACAAGATAATCCTAATTGAACGTACTAAACACTCTTTATTCATATCTTCCAAATGCATGCCAGCCCACATTTTACTATCCTCTTGGGTCCCCACAAAGATAAAGCAGACACACACACACACACACACACACACAATGGTACCGAAAAGATCTGTGTGCTGTGTGAGACACATGTTTTCAGAATTCACTGTGACTGTGAAGTCAGCTAATGTTCTGTTTTGCCCCATGGTGCATATAGTCCGATATGTTTAGTTCTTAGTGGGGATTCATTCAGTGCCAACTGTTCATTCCAGGTCTTCCTTCTACACGGCACCTATTTTAATCTCGTTTTATTAATATCCCAAAGGTAGGGTCAACAGCCGCCCTGGAGCACAGGGCGCTGCGGCTGCACCGGGGCCTGCAGTAGTTGCACTGCCTTAGGTATGTCACTAGGTGGTGCAACATGCTCTACTTCTACGTCAGTCCCCATCAAAGAGATAAACCAGCAGCATAACATTGTTGGCTGCTACTCAACAGCCACAGTGGTGTGTTTGGAATTGAGCCCTTCAGCCCCGGATCACTGGTGTGTCAGTCTGACCACGCAGTAAAGATTTGAAGTAAAGATAGTAAATTATACCGCTGAGATCTGTCATCGGCTTTTAATACAGCGGTGATCTTAACGGGAGCTTTGTTGAATGTTTTGGTTGTGTGCTGTGTAAAGCACATGACGTTAAGCTGTGCTTTCAACTGTATGCTTGTCCACTCCAACCTGTTCAGCCTGTAATTGGCTGGCCCGTTACTGTACGGTAGGCTGTCTTTAATTGGTGTTGTCACACTTCAGATGAAGAATATACATTAAACGCTGGCATGGCTGTTCAGGTCTCAGGACCACCTGCTAACTGATCACGGCTGTAATTAGACTTTAACAAGTCTGTTGACACAGTTATGGGCTAATAGAGGGTAGAGGGATTGGGTGATAGAGATCACACACAAGTATGCACATGCACATGCACGCACACGCACGTACACAGAAAGCACACATTTTATTAGAGTGGTTAGAGCATTCTACTAATGTCAATGAAATATACATTTCAATAATCATAACTTTTTGCATTCAAACCTTTGATCAAGTAAGTTACGGTTGCAGTTTTGGCTCTTTGTCTATAGCCAGTATTTGACTAAAGCACACACAGAAACACACGCGCACGCACGCACGCACACACACTCAGCCGTGGGACACCTGAATCCACTGCTCCGGTTTCAGTTATCCCATAGTGACATCCATTAAAGTCATGCTGTGTCTGCTCCTCTAGCCCAGTGACAGCTCCATTAGCACCTGGCCTATTGGCCACAACAATACCTCCACCTGCATTATTCAATATGAGTCTACTAATGAGGAAACCCTATCCTCAACACACACAAACCCTATCCTAGTCATGCACACCCATCCTGTGCACGTGCACACGCATTCACACATCCATGCGTTCAACCTTTATTTATTTTCTCGGAAATACATTGAGGGCAAGCCACGGACGGACACACACACAGACACACAGGGCGAAACATACTTTCTCCCTATGCCTTCGGCCTGGTGGAGACAATAATGACAATTCAGAACAAGATTATTATATTGCTAGCTAACAAGATTAGCTAGCAAGTTTTTTAAATTGCCCCAGTGAGATCATGGATGTCCATTGTTTAAAGGGCATTGTAATTGATTCCAGGTAAAAGGAGTGCTAAAAACCGAAGGCTGTTTTACCTACACACACAAAATTGGCCGAAAGTGTGGCTGTCCTGATCTCAATGCAATGCATAAAAACGCACACACAGGCGCGCACGCACGCACGCGCGCACACACACACACACACACACACACACACATACATACACACATACACACACACACTTACTTTACCATCTCTGTGATGTCTTCAATACACATTTACTTCAAAAATGCCATTTGTGCTTAACCTGATGGCCTAACATAGCCTTAACCTTGTCATAAAATCACCTACCCCATTACTTTAAAACCAGCCCAACTTTAACCCTTCACCTTAGACCTAACCCCTAAATTCCTAATCCCAAATCCCAACATGGGGTAGAATAACATCTCAATTCTGATTTGGATAAGAACTATCAACCGCTGATTAATAATGCAACATCGATTTTCTCCGGATATTGTCCGAAGGCTTGTGATTTGTCCTTGGGGTCAAAGAGGAGCGTGAAGGTCATATACATTTCTTTACATTTATCCTGAGTTGTGCAGCAGGAGAGTGGGGGCAGAGAGACGCATACACACACACACACACACACACACACACACACACACACACACACACACACACACACACACACCCATTAAATCTGTGAAATCATTATTTTGTCATTTTAGATTAGATTTTACATTTTTGAAAAATCTTTAAAGTGTTTGAATAATGTTGAATTACAAAGACGTTTGAGAACTACTGATTGAGAAGGCATTTGTAGAATTGGCCTCAGGTCTTAATGGTTTAAGAGAATGAATGTGAGTCAAGGATGGATGGCTTCATATTGACTCACAGAGGTCATGTTACTGCAGTTTCCATAAACCAGCTACAGTACAGATAGGGGCAAAAGAATCATGCTCATATGTGCATTTATATACTACGTTATGTCTTTTCTGTCAGGCAGAAACGTTGCATTTCCATATTTGAACTTTTTATATTTTTTCTAAATTACTTTTTCATACTACAGTGTCACACAAAAATAGCCGATCTAGCTCGTTAAGTCTGTCAGTGGATTTTATTTTTGTTTTTCGGGAGGGACAGAACATATTCATGAACATGATCAGACAAAATTATGACATACAGTAGTTTGAATAAATCTAAACATTGATCCAATGAAAAAGTATTAACCAGCGCTAGTGACTAACTAATAACGACATACTAATAATAATAATACGTACTGTAGTTCATCTTCCTGAAAAGCACTGAAAAGTAACACTTTTCAGGTTTCCGCCTGAAAGGAACGAAATACACATTCTGATCTCATCTAACAGATGATGATCCACCTGCCATGCAGCAGCTGTCAGCTCCCTGCTCTTCCATTCACACGTCACTCCATCTTCCATATGTTCGCAACCTCTTTTTTACTTTCAGCCCCTGTAGGTTTACGTTCACCTCGATGACCCTGCAGGGTCCTTTATTTGCTCCTTTACTGAGGCTTTCAGTAGAGGGGTAGCTGTCCTGTTCCTGTGTGTCTGTTTTCATTTTTGTTCCATTCACACCGGTTGCCTAGAACGAAAGCTACCGCATCTTCTCTCTCAGCATTTTTGAGGGGCGCTAGGTTTAATGTTTGTTTTTAGTTCAATGTTTGTTTTAAAAACGGCATTGACAATGAAGGGAAAATTGACGTCATCTTGTCCCTAACACAAACATTAAATGCCATTAACAATAAAGATAATTTAATATTTGTTTTGACACCGTTTGTTTTACATCATCATCACATCACCTATAATCATCACCTAATCATAGCAACATGATAAGAGAAACATGATAAGAGCGCCCCTCACTTCACACAGGTGTGATTTTTAAGATACTGTTCTGTTCAATGTGAAAACCCCACCACAACCACCACCACCAAGATCACCACCACCAGCAACCCATGACCCACACACACACACACACACCAAGAAATGAAGGGCACGCAGCAGAAAGCGCAGATCGTTATAGAAACAATGCAACGTGCATCAATCTGGAGAAAAAACAAAAGCTGTGAATGAATGGGAAGACAGAGGGAGACGAGGACAGAGCGAAGGAACAGCCAGTGGTTAATGGCATGGAAAAGAGAGATGAAGAGGGGAGGGGAAGAGAGATGGAAGGACAGGGAGAGCAAAATCGACAGGGGCATTATCACTGTGACTAACGTCTGCCTTCTGATTCTGAACCCCCGCTCCCCCCCAAAGAAAATGCTCACCGAATGTCCTCATTGGATGAGACAGCCACCAATCAGAGTGCAAGAATGTAAGGTGCCTTTAGGTTATACCCAACCCCAAAAAACTGAGAGGGAGAGAGAGAGAGAGAGAGAGAGGGTGGCAGTGTGTGTGTGTGTGTGTGTGTATGTGTGTTATAGACGTGTGATGGTGCAGAGGTTTCTCCAGTGAGGAGAGGAGGATTCGTCTAGGCTGTGTATAGTGGTGCTCTGGCTGTTGGGAGTGAATATATAACAGTGAATAAATTACGGGGGTTCCTTGCAGTAGGTTCAGTGCACGTTGTGTTGCAGTCTGGACTGCTGTGGTTCTCCTCTATTTTAGCAACAACTGGATTGCTGCCTCCCAGCAAAAGAACCTTTACCAAGGTCTGAGTGAGGACAATCGTCCTGCTGGACGCAGACTAAGCAACTAAGAAAGGGGATTTATAGAGGAGGGATGCAAAATAAAGGGTAGAAATTTTGAATGTGTGGCAAAATTGTCCATATTGGGTGCTTTGTGCTGTACAGAGCTTAGTGTTGAGAACCGGAAAGCGGTACATTTTGGAGTCATCTTCACATACTGCAGTTGAAAGACAAAAGGGAGGCTTGAACGAGAAGATAACTTGGAGAACAGATAATCTTGAGAGTGGAAGGCTTCAGGATGATCTTGGGTAAGATAATTACTTCTCTCTTTGAACTCTTGTGTAATTGGTGCGCATTATTAATTTGTTGCCCTGTCAAAGTTGAGACCTTCAAAAACTTCTGTATGCGTGCGTCACACAGTCGTATTTACTTTATCACATGGTCAAGATTAGTGTGTACTATTGCAAGCTGCATGTATATACTGGCTTAAGCCTAATTCATACTTCGTCATACGACCATGACACCCAGCGAAAAAATTTGATCTGTATTTGAAAAATGTAGGTTTGTTCAGTTAGATCAGTTATTTTCATTGATTGGCATGGTGGTCATATGAGTATAAATTAGGCATACATTTGTTGAACATTCTTCAAAGATAGCAGATCTACAAGTTCACCTGCTTGTGAGCTCGTAGGGGTGAGATTTAATGGCAGGCTCATGGCATGGCAGACAAAAATGACTTGTCTTTTAGTTCTACTGGATGTCATCTCAACATCATCTAGTTTTTATTTGTTGACAACATTGTCAATATATTTAGTCATAAAGGACCACTTCGCCACTTTTCAACCCATATTCATATAATTGGTCCTTACTAATGTTCATGATAAAATACCACCATTTTTTTCTACTCGGTCTGTGTCTCATAGGAGGGTTGTGGGAAGTTCAGAAACCCGTCCACCAGTGACATCATCGTTAGGCAGATTTTTCTTAAAACAAGATATTTTTCTTTTTAATATTTAGATTTTTAATATCGTGAGAACGGTTGCTTCCATTATCGCATTGCATCTTTTCAGGAATAGAAAGCCTGCAGTTTCTATTAGCTTGGATTCCCCATCGATGATGTCACTGGTGGACGGGTTTTTGAACCGCCCACAACCCTCCCATGAGACACAGACTGAGTAGAAAAACAATTGTGGCATTTGTGTGGCACATTAGTGAGGACCAATTATATGAAGATGGGTTGAAAAGTGGTGAAGTGGTCCTTTAATGGCTTAGTTTTTACTTGGTTTTTATTTAGTTTTCATGAACTAATAGGTTTCATTAGTTAGTTAGTTAGTTAAAACTAAAACTAGACTAAAACTAAAACATTTTCAGTTAACTATAGTATGACTAAAACTAAATTAAATTGTATTCAAAAGACTATGTCTAAAACTAAATCCTGTCAAAATTAACACTGCTGTTGTCTCTATGCTCCAATGATGTTGGTGCTATTTATGTGTCCATGTTCTACAGTATATCCCACTATGATCTTCATAGAGGTGATAATAGCTATAACGCTCACACCACAACACAAGGGAGCACCACATTAGCAAGGTCTCATGCCCACAGAGACATTGCTTAACGCATGCTTGCACTAACCCCATTACATGCACGCACGCACGTCGCACGCACACACACACACACACATACATAAAAAGAGCAATAGAGATAAAGTGATGTAGTCAGAAAAATAAATCCGGTTCTTAAAATACTTAGGCCTTTCTGTATGCTGTATTTTCTGTCACACAAGGAGTACGACTCACAATACAACGTTGCTACTGTACAAGCTCACAACACGTTGTGAGCTTATAGGTGTCTATTTTGTACGATATCTTTTTGTAAGCCTAATGACATTCCATAAAAAAGCAACAAGTTCAAAGTAGTTAAAAGCTCAATATAAACCTATACGGTCTGCTACATCTCATTCCCGTGTTCACATTTTGTAGTCATACGCCAACTTGTTAACCTACACAATATACATACTATACTTAGTTTGTGCCCTATCTGGTTCCACAGAACTGTGGCTTTCATCCCTTTTCACATCACAGTCCATTATTTATTGAGCATTTGAGCCACGGACCAGCCTCTAAGACCCAAGACTTATATTCTGTTCTCGCGGGATAAGATTTTGGACACAATTCCCTGCTGTGTTGATGATGTTGCAATCTTAGAACCCATCGTCAAAAAATAAAGAAAAAACAGCGCCCTCTTTCCGGAGTCAACAGTCTGTCTCGAGAGACTAATGATGTGGTAACATAGGAGAGATAACAGGCCAACATTGATCAAAATAACAATTATTCTACAGTCTCTAATTGTGTAGACTTCTTGTAAATTACTTCTTGATCTAACGGCTGCATTCGACACGATTGATCATTCAATTTGAATACAGCGTCTGGAGCATCTGGCTTGTCTGGTACGGCCCTGTCCTGGTTCTCCTCCTACCTAACAAACAGAAGTTATTTTGTCAATCTAGCCGAGTTTGACTCAGACAAACAATGGTTCTGGTATTCCACAGGGCTCGATTCTTGGTCCTCTGTTATTCTCCCTGTACATACTGCCGTTGGGAGAACTTATTACCAATCACGGAGTCAATTTTCATTTCTATGCTGATGATACCCAACTATATCTTTCTGTAGCTCCAGATGATCCCTGTGCTTTAGACCCGTTGTTGACCTGTCTGTCTAGCATCAAATGCTGGATGAGTGAGAACTTTCTCAAGCTAAATGAGGATAAGACAGAAGTTCTCATAATCAGTTCTAGTGAGCAGAAATAATCAATAATAAGCAGACTTGGCAACCTGACTGTAGAAAGTAACAGTAAAGTAAAGAACTTGGGGGTCATTATTGATTCTGAATTGAATTTTAATTCACACATTAATCATGTTACCAAGATTGCTTTTTTTCACCTTAGAAATATTGCACGAATCAGAGCCTATTTGTCATTGGACGATGCAAAAACGCTAATCCACACCTTTGTTTTTTCTCGGCTTGATTACTGCAATGCACTTTTTTCTGGACTGCCTAAGAAAACAACTGACAGATTACAACTTGTCCAAAATGCAGCAGCCAGAGTTTTAACTAAAACTAAGATGAGAGAACATATTACTCCAGTTTTAGCTTCACTGCACTGGCTTCCGGTTGTTTTTAGGATTGATTTTAAAATGATTTTACTTGTTTATAAAGCTCTCAATGGTCTCGCACCTTCCTACCTACATGACTGCCTGCCTAAATATGTCCCAAACCGCCCCCTAAGGTCTTCCACTGCTGGCCTGCTCGCTTTGCCTAAAAAAATGGCAACAATAAAATACTGGGAAGCAGCTTTTTGCTTCTACGGGCCGACGGCGTGGAACAAACTCCCACTGTACCTTCGACAGGCAGCCTCTGTAGACATTTTTAAAGCACAGCTCAAGACCCACTTCTACACTCTTGCTTTTAATTGATCTTTTAATTTTTTTTGTTATTCATGTCCTCACTGTATTGCATTACTGCTATTCTTTTTCAATGTTTATGCCTTGCTTTTCTTTTCTTTCTTTCTCCATTGCTCTGTAAAGCACTTTGAGCTGCATTTCATGTCATGAAAGGTGCTATACAAATAAAGCTTTATTATTATTATTATTATTATTATTATTATTATTATTATTATATATCCCTTTTCATTCGGATTTTATCAAAAATATTAACCATGGAATCTATTCAAAGATTTATCACATTTAAAAATTTTAGGTTTTAAATAGAAATTACTTGTTTGCTCTTTTCTATGCTTGAATTTTCCTTGTGATCTTCCAGTAAGCATATCATGGTAATCCTTAGTGCAGAAGCACGCATGCATTGCACACGTGACACATCCACACACCAATCCACCCACGCTCACACACGCGCGCAAACACACACACACACACACACACATACGTGCACATGCACATGCACGCACACACACACACACACAAAATAATAATCTAAAACGGAGTGCTGCTGGTTTCACATATTGTGATAGTTTTCCTTGCTAGAGGCTTAGAAAATAAATGAGATCTGATAGTGATGTGACATTACCTTACCAAACGTATACTATAGTGTGTGTGTGTGTGTGTGTGTGTGTGTGTGTGTGTGTGTGTGTGTGTGCGCGCGTGCGTGTGCATTCTGTGCAAGCATTTGCTTCTGCTGTAATTGTTCTTTTAAACAGCAGTTCAGTGTGTCAGACCTCTCTTCTCCTCTCCAATAACATATCTCAGACTCCATCAGCACTGTCCTCTATTTGTCTTCATTCTGTCCATCACTTTCTTCTCTGCCATTATTCTACCGTGTCCTTTCCTCCTACATCACCATAAGTTAGATTTGAAGACTCAAGGTAGATTCTCTCTCTCTCTCTCTCTCTTTCTCTCTCTCTCTCTCTCTCTCGTCCCCTGTCTCTTCCCATCACTCCACTCTATGAATGAAGCAACTCAAACATGTCTACGTAATCAGCACTGCAGTGTGAACTAGATATGCTGAAGCTAGCTCGTCTCCCTCGGTGCAGGGAATGCAGTTTGGTAACCATTTTCACGATGAATATTTCAAGATCCGAAGGTTTGACTTCTTTATTTATTTAGAAAAGGGCCACAGCTTCTGCTGGGTTTTATGCAAGACCTCACTCGGTGCTGTTGGAAAAAAGAAAAACGTTCATGACTTACTTTTTCTCTACTGTTGTGTTGAGTGTTGACTGGACTAATACAAGCATTCGATAAGGGTTTGCCTGCACATGCCTGCATATAGGTCAACCCAAATTTAGAGATAAATAAAAAGAAATCCTCTCTTATCCATTTCCTAAAAACAAGATAGACACGTGTGTCCCTGACAAATAATGGGCCCTTTCAATTGAAGCAAGTCAGTGAGGGGTGAAAATTATTGACATTTAAAATGGAAAGATTTCCCTGTAGCCGTGCGTGTTCGACAGACCGACAGACATGTCTGTGGGTCTTGGTGCACAGTTAGACATCAAAAGAAGCCACCAGCCAGTATAGGCAAGACAATCCGAGATTCGTATTTTGATCTTAAAAAAAATCTTTATGAGTTTTTGAGGTACCAGCTAGCTTAAATGCACTCATTCGGTCTGAAACACAATCATAATAACAGTAATTGCTTCCAAATATGGCACACACTAGTTACTGTGTCTGCAGTCGTTAAAGGAATGTCTTTATTTAGCCAGTCAGCATACGTGGAGTGCAGTAACAGACCTGACCCTGTCTGACCTTAACATGTGCTTCAAGTTCTCACACAACAAACTCAGTGCAGCTATAGGATAAAGCCACACACACACAGACCATCAGCCTAAATTGTACCGTGCTGTGCTCTGCAGAAATTCAGCCTGTAATCATCCATCCCATTTCTGTACCAAAAGCATATGTTATAATAAGTTGTTCGGCAGAACACATTTATTTTTATTTCATTTAAAAACAAAAAGAGATTGTAGACTGCACAACGTTTGCTTTTGGGTACTTCCCATTCCCATTACGCACAAGCAGGTGCAATTGTCTATTGTGCATTACAGTGTGTGTGTGTGTGTGTGTGTGTGTGTGTGTGTGTGTGTGTGTGTGTGTGTGTGTGTGTGTGCGTGTGTGTGCACGTGCGTGCGTGCGTGCATGCGTGGGGGGGGGGGGGGGGGCATTTGTGTGTTTACTTATGTGTGAATGTGTGTGCGCGTAGTTTGCCCCTGTGTGTACCATGTGCGTGCACGTTTATAGACTTGTGTTTCTGTGGGGTCGATAACCTGCAGTGTTCCCTGAGCTCCCAGCAGGTGTATAAATGCTCTGACAAACAATAATAAAGTGAGGCAGGGCTATTGGTGGGATATTGACACGCTGAAATCCCTTAATAGCTGTGTGGTTTCCTCTGCTGTTTCCTCCACCTTCACTGCATCGTAGGCTACCACCAATCCCATAACCCATTGAGACCTGATGAGGCGTTTAAAAAAAATGTCAGTGGTGCGCAAACCGTTTCATATCAAGGACCCCCATATATTTGGCCGTGGACCCCCATCTGAAAATATTTTGTTCCAGGGACCCTCAGAAGCAGAGATTTGAGTTAAAATTGGCTTAAAAGAAATCCCCGTACCACGCTTTGACACCACGAGATACTGTAGCTGGTCTCACAAGCTCGCATGTGCGACACATTGCGTATAGGGATGGGACGATTGATCAATTACATGTCACGATTATTGTAGCCTGGCCTAGCCAGCATGCTTTCTGGTCTAGAGGGGCGGGCGCGCTTGGAGCAACTGCTGGTTCACCGATCAGAGACCCCCCTCAGCCCCTCCCCTCCCTGGTAGAAATCAACCGTGGAAAGCGACGCTCCTCTGCTCTGTAGTTCACTCCCACTCCTACTCTCCTAGACCAGGAAATGTGTCACGTTCCCCCAGGCTTTGAGCCGAAAGCGAACGAAAATAAAAGCCTGGGTACCGAGACTACGATTATTGTGGCAAAAATTATTGCAAATAACAATATTATCGTGATAATCAAAATATGATTACAACTTGAAATGCCACTATGTTGGAATCCCAACATAGCACAACGCGTTGTGAGCTTGTAGATCGGCTATTATTGGCAAATCGAGTGAAACGAAGTGAAGAGCATAACAAATTATTCCTCAAGTTTTGAGAGTTTAAGTGGTACTACATTTGCAGCTCAACAAAAGCTCATTCATCGTAGTGTATGACGGAGCACAATTTCACGATAAATTTAAATCTCTGCGATACGATTATTGTGAGCATTTGTTTTATCACGATCCATCCGGGTCCCATCGCTAGCATTGAGCTTGTAGATCTGCAACTTTCGTGGTCCAAGTCGGGTTTTAATGGAGAACGCGTTGACTGTTCTGTCCCCGTGATTCCTTCAAGAATAGAAAAAAGATTTTCATGAGCCTTTCTATGACAGGATCTCTAGATAACCGTTATTGATCACTGGAGGTTAATTCAGGAACAGGATGTTTAATGAGCTGCGTATCGTTGCTGTCAGACTGACACCTTGTATCTCCACATCATTCATGGTTTTTATTTCGTAAATGAATGACCTACTCGCACAAAAGTGCTGAAAATAGCCGATCTACAGTACAAGCGTTGCGACACGTTGCGAGCTTGTAGATCTGCTATTTTCACCATTTTAAAATGCTTTGAAAATAACAATAAAAAAGGAATGGTTATGGACATGCAAGGTTTCCACCCAACAGCCAACAATATCATCCACCAACCCAGCGGTCTTTTAAAGGAGAATGGGGGGATGGTATGGTTGGTGTGGAGGTTTGTTGCACTGAGACAGCCGAAAGGTTGAGCGTGACAAATGTGCTTATTTATAGTGAATAGATTATTATAGAGATGATAATATACTGTAGTTATTAGTTACTCCTTCACAAAATGCCATGATCTTTATAAACGCAAGGTAATGCATCACTGTCTTGTCTCTGTTTTGATTCTTGAGCCCAACCCCCCTATAGGGGCAGAAGTACGCAACATGCGCACATACATGCGCACATACATGCGTAACGAACACACAAACTCGCACGCACGCACACACGCACGCACGCACGCACGCACGCACGCACGCACGCACAGAAACAGGCTGATTTCTGTCCAGACTCCCTCTGTGGGATATACAGTATATGTGACGTGTTCCTGTCTACTCAGCCGTGGCGTGCACTCAGTAAAGGCTTCCTTGGAGGCACATATACAGACACCACAATAGTGCGTGCGTGCGTGCGTGCGTGCGTGCGTGCGTGCGTGCGTGCGTGCGTGCGTGCGTGCGTGCGTGCGTGTATGCTACTATGCTGCAAACACACACCTCCCTGTACTGTATACAGTAAACAATACAATTTACTCTTAATCCAAAGCGATTTACAATAAACAAGAACACCCCAAAGTAATACATTAAATACATAGAAATAGTATCTAGGATCATAAGTAAACTAAGTATCATCTGTCTAGTCTAACAGTAGAATATCTATACATTGAAAATATAAACAGATGCCAGATCAATAATGACCTGGCATCTGTTTACATAACAGGCTATCTAAATTACATATTTTAGCCTTTGCTAGTCTGAAGAGGTGAGTTTTCATAGTCGGAAGATTGGGAGTGAGTCTGCAGTTCTAATTGCAATGGGAGTATGGGACATTCCATAGTTTCGGACCCAGAAGGGAGAAGGGAGAAGGGAGTCTGAAGTGTGGAGCTTGTCCTGGATA